>NW_006399906.1:6977318-6996553 GCF_000299155.1 Elephantulus edwardii | reverse complement strand
AACTGGCTTTGACAAGCACTGTGGCAAAAGGACAATTAAAACAGACCTTCAAGGGGGGAAAAATAGGAACTAACTGGAGGGGAAGGTAGAGAAAATAGTGCAACAATGAATGAATGAAAACCCAAAATCTCTGTAAATGTTCATGAAAATTAATAAAATTTAATTAAAAAAAAGAAAGTGAGAGAGAGAGGAAGAGAGATTCAGAGAGAGAGAGAGAGAGAGAGAGAAATCATAAAGTTCTTTGTATTTTTAAAACATTCTAGAAAAAGCAAAAGTATCTAACGTAATAAAGATCAGGTATTGTATTACTTAGGGTGCTGCATTACTAACCCTGCTTCTCTGAAAAAAGATGGACAATCTTCTCTTGTGCAATGTACAACTTCCTGGAAATTCCCAGTAGAATCAGCTGTGAGTGGATTTTGAGTAAACAGCAATGCATGAGTGAATATAGGGAGGCAAAATATAGATTTTAAAAAGCTGAAAGGAAGATTTACCAAAGTAGCATAAGGAACACTCCAGGAGGTAATGACTATTCTGTTCTGAGTACCCTGTTTGTGATAATAACTACACAAACGCACACAATCTCATACATAAATGGATTGAAACATAGGAATTTTTATACTTTAAATATGCCCAATTATATTTAATTAATTACACCTCAGCCGAAAAATAAAACGAAGGATCAAGGACCCAAACAACCTCCCTAATGAAGACGTGCTTCACAATCTCACATTCCAGCACTAGCTTTTAACCTTGTAGCCATTGAACTATATATCACTATACTTCCAAACAGGCAAGGGAAAAATAATAATGAGTATTTGTTGCCACCAGTTAAGCCATGGATTCCTAGCAAATCATTCTTGAAAGGTAGAAACCTCACATCTGAAGTGAACATTTGCTCCTCACAGCCGTTTTCATTTATCACTGTCCTCTGACACAGGGCAGTGCAGCTACGTGCATAGCATTATGTTGAAGGCTGCAAGTACTTTCTTCTCAAAACACATTTTCTTGTGGTTCTGTGACTGGAACCAAAAAGAAAAGGCAATTGCTCTGGTACTTATTTTTTCTCTCTCAGGATATCCAGAAAAGAAAACAAGTTCTGTCCATCTTACAGATTGTCTTCCAGTGAGATTCACTCTAAAAGTAAAACAAAACAAAATAAAACTGCACACCAGAAATAGAAACGTCATGTTTGGCATTATTTCTACTTCAATACGTCAATTAGACAACCTTTTAAACTTGAGAAATTTATGAAAATGGCATTATCTGTCCTTTGAACCTCTAATGAGGAGATTTTAGCAGAAGGGATCTAATTTACAACCAAGACCTATGCCCTGGATAATGAAACATAGCCTATTAAGAGCTAAAATAAACAAGGAAAAAATGTAATGCCAAAACAAATCACTTTGACATATGTTAAAAATATCAGAAGCTTCTTAAAATATCATCAGGAATTTGGTGTTTCTGATTCACCCAACAGTAGAGTTGCTGTCAGTATGAGTAATCAGACTTTTTGTTTATTTAAAATTTGAAATGCCATGATTTGGCAGATGGAATGTGAGGTGGGAAAAATTAATGTCCTCCTATTTGTGAAAAAGGGGTATTTTATTAGTGCAAAGTAGAGAGGAGGAGAAGTTGCTCATCTGCACCAGTAGAATAGTGTTTAGAGTGGAAGAAACAAAACAATAGTAAGGTCACAGGAGACCAAAGAGAGGAGAATCACTTAGGAAGCCGATGACAACAGGAGCCAAGAATACAGCCTAGGCACAAGATTGACCTACCTCTTGGTTTCTATGTGCACATAAAGAACAAACACATCATGAAGTTAGACTCATATTTCATGGCTGTGTGAGACTCCCCAGTTTGAATGCATCTGTTAATAATAAAAATCTCCCTGTGGAATGAGAGTTTAATAGTTCTTGTTCATGCTTTAAATAGGAGATCATAGCAATAAATCAGCATTATGATTTTAGTAGGTAGTAATATATGAAATATAACATATTATTTCAGGCATTTAATTTGTTCAAAATTAAGTTAAAATAGTCACCCAAAGGGACAGATTTGATAAAGTAATAATTATAAGCCTGCAATCTCAAAGAAATTTGTGCTTCGTGATTTCTGAAAAGGCAATTAAATTTAACACACGTATCATCTTTATTTTTTATTAGGAAGCTCTGTGGCCTAGTGGCAAGAAGCTGTGCTGCAATCCCAAAGGCATGCAGTTCGAATCCACCAGATGTTCTGCGGGAGAAGGCTGGGCAATCTCCTCCCATGGAGTTAACTGTTCCTGAAAAACCCGTCAGGGAGTCAACTAGGGCTCAGTTCTGACTCTATGGTAGACAACAATATCCTCATTATTGCTATGACAAAATGTCCAGTTAGTTTATTCTACTTCAGAAACCAATCACTTGTTTCAAATAAAATGTATCAAAATAATATTTACACACCTAATGTGATTCAGTGACTGGGGTAATCGGGATGGGTGTGTCAGAGGCGGTGCGGTTGGCGCAGGATAGAGCAGGGTTTAGGGCTGTTGTGCATAGGGTCGCTATGAGTAGGAAACGACTCGATGGCACATAACAACACAACAACAACAATGTGTTTCTATAAAAGGAGGAGTGGCGTCCACTTCCATAATAATAGCTTGCCTCCGGAAACCTTATGAACTTGGAGAGAGGATGAAAGGCACCCAAGCGTCAAGGACTCTCCTTCATAGGGTCGCTATGGGTCACCTGCGACTCGACGGCACTTAACAACAACAATGTGTTTCTAACATATCTTCATGTATTTCCTTAATGAATGTTATGATTTAAACACTTAAAAAAAGAACAAAACACTATAAACCCCAGAGGTATGCAGTTTGAATCCACCAGATCCTCTGCTGGAGAAAGAAGGGAAAATAATGATATAAAATAGATTTTTTTTAAATGTAGCAGATGAAAAAAAAAAAAAGAACAAAACACTATAAACGTTTTTAAAAGGTTTATGTTTTCATATGGAAAATTTTAATGCTAATATTTGTATGCCAATAAAACGAAATGATGTTGTTTGTGCCATCGAGTTGCCTACGAGTCATAGGGAGTACATTAGCTTTGAACCCTGCCATATACTGAATCAATTTCATTGTCTCTAACAGATCTAATCCCATTTCTCCAAACACTGAGTCAATCCATTTAATTTTCAGTCTTTCTCTCCTGCTCTGTCCCTTCACCTTTTCAAGCATGAGGTCCCTCCTGGCCACATGTCCAAAGTATGTGAAACAGAGTTTCAAAATTGCCTCCAGAGAATAGTTTGGTTTCTCCTCTCCAGGAGAGACCTATTTTGTTCTCCAAGCAGTCGTGTTCAATATTCTTCTCCAGAACCACAACTCAAAGGCATCGGTCCTTCTTTTATCATCTTTAGTTATTACCCAGTAAGTGATCGTGAAGACCATGGCTTGTATCAGGTGCAACTTAATCTCTAGACTGACATTTTTGCCCTTCATTACTCTAGAGAGATCCCTGACAGCTGACTTTCCCAATGCAATTCATCTTTTTATTTTCTGACAGCTGGGGACTAAAATGTTTCTTGTGTAGCCAAGCAAGCTGAAGTTGTTAACAATTTTAGTCTCTTCTCGGCCTATCAAGAAGCTGTTGATTACTCTAGTTGTAACCTTTGTTTCCTTGAGTGTTGATCTTTAATCCGTATTGAAGGCTACAGTAGTTGACCTTCTGCAGCAAATGTCTCATGTCATCTTCAGTTTCAGCAAGGAAGTTTGTGTGACCTGCTTTACCCAGGTTGTTGGTGAGTCCTACTCCGATCCTGATGACACATTTTTCCTCAAAATCCAGCCTACCAAATGATCTATTCGGTATATAGATGAAAAAGGTATGAAGCTAGGATTCATCCCTGACCCACACCTTTCTTGATTCTGAACCATGCAGTGATTCCCTGCCTCTTTTCTGACTACTACTTGCAGGTCCAAGTATTGATTTCACATGAGCACAATTGTTGTTGTTGTTATGTGCTGTCAAGTTGCTTGCGACTCATAGTGACCCTATGTACAACAGCCCTAAACTCTGTTCTGTCCTGTACCAATCTCACTGTCTCCGACACACTCATCCCGATTGCCCCAGTCACTGAATCAATCCACCTCATAGAGGGCCTTCCCCTCCTGTGCCTGCCCTCCACCCTCCCAAGCATGATGTCCTTCTCCAAGGACCGGTCTCTCCTTACAACATGACCAAAGTATGTCAGACGAAGCCTCAGAATCCTTGCCTCCAAGGAGCAGCCCAGTTTAGCCCTCTCTAGGATGAATCTGTTTGTTTTCTTAGCAGTCCATGCTACCCTCAATACTCTTCTCCAACACCAAAGCTCAAAGGCTTCAATTCTCTTTCTATCATCCCTATTCACTGTCCAACTCTCTGATGCATAGCACCTAATTAAAGACTATAGCCTGGATCAGGCGCACCTTAATCTCCAGCCTGACTTCATTGCTCTTCAGTACTCTTGAGAGGTCCCTCACAGCTGACTTTCCCAGTGCAATTAATCTCCTGGTTTCCTGGCTGCTGTTACCGAGAGTGTTGACTGTGAGCCAAGTAAACTAAAACTGTTAACTATGTCAATCTCTTCACCATCCATACTGATGCTGCCAATTGGCCCACTGGTGAGAATCTTTGTTTTCTTGATGTTGAGCTTCAATCCATATATGTGGCTGCAGTCCTTGACCTTCTGCAGCAAGTGCTTCAGGTCCTCCTCAGTTTCAGTAAGCACGGTTGTGTCATCTGCATAACGCAGGTTGTTGATAACTCTTCCACCAATCATGATGCCACATTCCTTCTCCTACAGCGTCTCAGATGATCTGTTCTGCATACTTCCATAGCTAAAATCGAGACATCAATCCAGTTGCAGATGAGGCTATTCCCTCTACTGAATCTAGTTAGACTTATTAGCCAGGAGACCAAGGCATTCTCACAAAAGATCATATGATCACTTGCCTCCTATAAGGTATTAAACAACAACCACAAAATGTCTCCGCACAATTTAATTATGAAAAATGTAAAGAAATAACTCAAACCCTAATGAAAATCCAACCCTATTTTTATCCCAATTAACTGAAGTGAAGCTATCACCAAATATAGCAGCCTAGACTGTACTACTCCCGAAGGCCTTCTTTTCCTTAATGTACAATACACAGGACAATCAGCCCCAGACATTTGGGAAAAAAAAAAACTCCAAAAACTAGAATAGGACCCCCAGACATACCAGCAGGAACCGCTTAATGCAGCATTTAAAATCTTTAACAAGAGGGATGAAGAAGCCAAATGAGAAAAAGAGAAACACATGAACGCCAAATACCAGTTTCTTGCTTCGGCTCTTCATAACCCAAAACTAATCCAGCAACAAACTCAATCTTTACAGTTCAGCTAAAATAGCACTCCCCTGGGACATGCTTTTGGTGTGTCTATTCTGGATACTGGGCTGAAGTTTGCCCTAACCTGTCACCTCCTTCTAAACATTGGCCTTTGTGTTGCCAATGATGTCAGAAGAAAATGGACTACTCCCAAGCCAGGATACCCCAAGTTTTGGCACAGCCACCACCCATACCTGAACCCCCACTACCCCAACTGTTGGAATTAGGAGGCCCAGGTTCCCTTACCCCCAAAAAGAAGCCAGTGGATTTAGGGTAATGAGAATGGTGGCAGGAAAACCATATATTTTTTTGGTTGATACAGGGGCCACTTTCTCCCTTCTCAAAGTGTGGCATGGTCATGCCCTAAAAGGGAATGGGGATGTCAGGAACCATAAAATGCCCCTACATTTTCCTCCCCCCTCCTCCATCATCTCAAAATTTTGGACTCTCTCAGTCATCTATTCTTTTCTCATTATGCTCCAATGCCCAGCTTTGTCTCAAGATTACTCCACAAAATAGATGCTACCTTCCATCTCCCCCCTTTCTCAGCATCTACTATGTTTATTTTGCAAGTGGCATCTGAACTAAATCCAGTACCTCCCATACCTACTGGAGAAAAATCTCCCACCTTAACCCCTGGTCACTCTGGTTATCAATCCTATTGTTTGGGAAATCTCTAAACCACAGACCACGTCCTCCTCCTAGTTTCTATATTGTTACAAAATCCCTACACCTCCATTACCTCTCTCTGTACAAGAAACTCTCAGAGAACTCAAACCCATCATCCACCATCTCCTCATATCCTGCACTCCTATATTATTGATGAATATATGCCAAAAGCTCCAAACTGGTTCTGGTTAATTGATAGGAGTTCCCATTAAAAGAAAAAAATAAACACACACACACACACACACACACACACACACAACGACAAAAAAGTTCCAAGCTGAGTATACTTATTATCAAAAGGTTTCAGGACCCAGCTCTAAACAACTCCCTCCCCCACAAAGTCATTGAAGCCACCCAACTCCCTCCCTAAACCACTTCCCAGCAGGCAGAACTTGTTGCTTTAACTAGTTCAGTCACTCCAGCCAAAGGTAATAAAGTCAATGTCTGTACAGACATGCCTGCAACAAACTTCACTTTCAGTATCCTCATAAGGAAAGAAAGAGGGCTTTTTACACAAAAAAGAACTCTCATCATTAATGTCTTGCTCATTAAAGAACTTTTAGAAGTCACCCTCCTAAACAAAAACAAAAACAAAAACAAAAACAAAAACAAAAAAAAAAAAGAAGTCACCCTCCTGCCCTAGCAAGCACTAGTAATTCACTGCAGGGGACATCAAACCAATCAGGACTACATCTCAAATTCCAATAATATGGCAGACTCAGTAGCAAAGCAAGCAGCCCTTGGAAAGCTCATAGCAGAGTTCCTCTTCATAGCTCAGGCCATTACTCCACCAAATGCATATGGACTCTCCATAACAATCAATTACTGTTCCCATCAAATCAGGGAAGCACAATTTTACAAAAGCTCCATAATATGTTCCACCCCAATAAAGCAGCTCTCTATACATTTCTAAATGCCCAGCTCCACCTAACACCCTCAGAGAGTGGAATCCTACAGGATATCTCCCAGACCTGTTCCAACTGTCAATGCTCAAACCTCACCTCTAACATTCAACTCATCAAGAAGGAGGAACATTACCTGCTTACGATCAGATTTATTTCACCCATAGGCCACTTGCCAAACCCCCCATAAAAAGGTTCAAATATACCCGAGTATTTTGTAGACAACTTTCTCCATTTGGGTTGGAATTAACAACAGCCTTCCTCACTCAAGGAATCACAGGAGCCCTACAAATTCTCTGGAAACTCCACATAGCCTACCACCTCCAGTCATCAGGCAAGGTAGAATGAATCATGGCACAATAAAAACACATGCTGACTATATTAGTTCCCCAGACTCACTTAGACTGAACCAAATTATTACCCCAGTCCTCCTCAAAATTCAAGAATTACCAAAAAAAAAAAAAAAACCCCCAAGCCCCTTTGAACTCCTCTTCAGAAGACCTCTTCTGCCTCCAGGCTTCATCCCCACCCCTGCTCCTTATCTACCACACTCTCTTCTTCTCCCACTATTCATGCATACTAGAACTAAGCTTTGGACCTATTCTGACTTTCATCTCCCCAAACCAGCTTCCACTAGCCAAAATGCCACATCTATAACAGTGGGAGATACAGTTTGCCTCTCCACACCCAAGTCTTCAACATTACTACAACCCAAATGGTCTGGACCTTTCACCGTAATACACCATAACACCCACTACAGCAAAATTCAAACAACACTTCACTTGGTATCACATATCAAAATTTAAAAAAATAGCATCTCCCACTTAGCATTTTGTTCTTACAGGATCCACTAAAGTGAAGATAATCAAATTACCTCCAATCAGTGAAGAACTAGACTGCAGCACAGTCCAATCCAATCTTTATGAGCTTCATTAGTCTTTCTCCCTTTTCATTACTAACTAGGTCTCAGAACTTAATCCTAGGAAGCCCACATATACTGTAGATCAGTTGCTCTTCTATATCAATGATTTTTTTCTATAGGAGTCATTCCAAAATGTTATCTCTGGCCAAATATCATACTTTCTGCCTATTCTTCCTTCTCTAAATATGAGATCTCCACATCTCATCATCTTTTTCTTAATGATCACTAAAAGCCTCTCAACGCCTATCATCTCTATCATTAATAGCTCTGTCTCGCTGCTTTTCCAAACAAACCCACAGTGGTCCTCCTGCTGGGTGTACACCCAGCCATTCACTACAGACTGAATTATCACCCCCACTCCAATACAAGACTGGACCTCAACTGATGCTCTCGTATTTCACGCTGCATATAAAACAGGACCTATTTTTAATAGGTCCTTTCAATCAAATGTCTCAGTTGTGGCCTTCAAAACATTCCATATTTTCCAAAAAGCCCTTAAATCCTTTCCCCAAACTTCCAGCTGCATGTGCACATCGTTAAGCCTAATGTCCTTCACACAAATCACCCCTAACCTATGCCTAGCCAGGCAGTCTTTTCCCCAAGGAATTCCCATAAGGTCTTGTAAAGTTATTATCCAAATTCCACTCCCCTCTCTAACCAATTCATACTCCAAAACTATTGGAGGGCAGAAGCATTGGGGAGTTTCCATCACGTCAGCCTACTCCCATACACCATACTCTTTTACCCAGCTCAGCATCTTCAAACTTTATCCAAACTCCTGTTTTCTGCTCAGGAAGAAGCCCAGATTTCTCTCTTCCACTGTTGTTGTTGTTGTTATGTGCCATCAAGTCACTTGCAACTCATAGCGACCCTATATATAACAGCCCTAAACCCTACTCTCTCCTGACTCAATCGCACTGCCTCTGACACACCCATCCCGATTACCCCACTCACTGAATCAGTCCACCTCATAGAGGGTTTTCCCCTCCTGCGCTGTCCCTCCACACTCCCAAGCATGATGTCCCTCTCCAAGGACCTGTCTCTCCTTACAACATGTCCAAAGTATGTTAGATGGAGCCTCAGAATCCTTGCCTCCAAGGAGCAGCCCGGTTTAACCCTCTCCAGGATGAATCTGTTTGTTTTCTTGGCAGTGCATGGTACATTCAGTATTCTTCTCCAGCACCACAGCTCAAAGACATCAATTCTCCTTCTCTCTTCCATTACTTAATGTAAACTCCATGCAACATCAAGATTGCCATTGCTTACTGTTAAAAACTGCTCCATCTATTTGTCTCTTTCTATATCACCCAACGAAGAGACTTGTCTTCCATCAAAAATACATCTCTTCAACCCTTAACTCTAACATATTTAGCTACATTTTTCAGGCTATAAGAATCACTACTCAGTGCAGATCAGGTTCAGCTTCTCCTCAGAGTCTACTTTTGGGATGTCTGAAAGCAGGGAGCAGACTATTATTTGCCTGCACAGTCTACTCCTGACTGCTGACCAGTTGGACAGGAAAATTCACACTAACCTACCTACTTTGCCCTGTTTGTTCACAACCAATTCTGAATTAGTACCTATCCCCTTAACCTAAAACCTTAAACACAACCAAGGTGTCATAGGACTTCTTCCTTTAGTGTCCAGTCTGGGAATAATAACAGGAGTAGCCACTGGTACTACAGGCCAACACATCTCCCTAGAAAAATTCCAGCATCTTTCAAAAGCTCTACAAGAATCACTAAATGGCATTGCTTTTCAGCTTATTGCAGTCCAAGACCAAAATGACTCCCTAGCAGTGGTTTTATTACAAATCAAGAGAGGGCTCACTCTATCAACTATGGGAAAAAGAGGTGTCTCCCTATTTTTAAAAGACCATGATTTTTACACTAATAAATTAGAAGAAGTTAGAGAAGGAATTTAAAAAATAATTAAAAGACAAAGCTAATGCCCTAAATAGACAATCAGAGATCAAGTGTCAATTAAGAATTCTCTCTTACCTACTCTCCATCTTAATTGCATTTCTAGCCACCCTTTTCTTTTGACTCTTGTTACCTGTTTTATAAATTTCTTTCAGAAATTGAGTAAAATACTTTCTCCTTAATCTCCCCTAAACCTCCTAAAAAAAGAAACCATCCTTGACTGTCCTTGCAACATTTTGACCTTTTCTGCACATGGTCGGTCTCAATTTCTTTCTTTCTCTCTCTTACCCTCAACTCTTTTTTTTTTTTCCTTTCCTTTTCTTTTTTTTTTTTTTTAAATTTAACATTTCTCCTATAAGGTGGATCCAAACCCTGTACCTTTGTGTTAGTAGTTCAACTTCTTATCACTAAGCTACCAGTGTTCACTTGAAATGTTCGTTTTTGACAAATATACTATAACAATCCTCTTTAACTTTTAGATAATGTAATCTATTCAAATGGTCAATACCAGTCCATCCTGGATTCTTAATGCCTAATATGTCAAATTTTATGTTATCTCTTTGTCCTATCTCCATATCTTTTCAATCCATATGCGAAACAGGTTATCCGGGAGGCTGGGCTCTATGAGAAGTAGACACATCAAAAGTCTGTGTTATGCAGACGACACAACTCTGCATGCTGAAAATTGAGGAGAACCTGAAGCACTTGCTGCAGAAGGTCAAGGACTATAACCTTCAATATATATTGAAGCTCAACATCAAGAAAACAAAGATTCTCACCACTGGGCCAATCTTCAGCATCATGATATATAGTGAAGAGATTGAGATTGTTGACAACTTCAGTTTGCTTGGCTCTACAATCAACACTCTCGGTACCAGCAGTCACGAAATTAAAAGATGAATTGCATTGTAAAAGTCTGCTGTCAGAGACTTTTCTAAAGTACTGAAGAGCAACTGATACAGGCCATCGTGTTTGCCGTTACCTGCTATGCATCAGAGAGCTGGACAATAACTAGGGATGATAGAAGGAAAGTTGATGTCTTTGGTATTTGGTGCTAGAGAAGAGTATTAAATACACCATGGACTGCTAGGAGAACAAAGAAGTTCATCCTGGAGAGGGTGAAGCCAGGCTGCTCCTTAAAGTCAAGGATTCTGAAGCTTCATCTGACATACATTGGACATGTTGCAAAGTGGGATCAGTCCTTGGAGAATGATGTCATTTTTGGCAGGGTGGAGGGACAGCAAAGAAGAGGAAGACCCTCAATGAGATGCATTGATTCAGTCACTGGGGTAATGTAGATAGGTGTGTTAGAGACAGTAAGATTGGCAAGGGGAAGTGTAGGCTTTAGGGCTGTTGAACATAGGGTCACTATGGGTCACAGGCAACTCGATGGCATATAACAACACAACAACAAGAACAATTATGCTTCTTACATTTTATGTTCCAGTTATTATTGGAGCTTGAAGCTATTTCTCCTCATTTTAAATCTTAGCACACCAGAAAATAAACGTCATTTAGTGATTGAAAACTTAACGTCATGTGCATCACTATAGTAGATTTTATTTTGATGAGCCAGCTCTTCTGTAATTCAATTTTGCATGTCTTCCAACTTTCTAGCACTATATCCAGTAATTTTCCTTTCTTTGTCAGTAAAGTTTTTGAAGGTTTGTTATTTCAGAAGTCGATGGACAGTTCTACACGTTCCATACACCATGTCCACCATTGTTGACTCTGTTGATATTTGAATTACCTGTGGCATAGCTTCCATCTTCTCAACAACACACAACACTACGCATGGCAAATTCACTGACAAGCTATTTCATATTTAATGTGAATGATGCAGAATACATAGCAAGCTATGAAAAATTGAACTTTAGTGATTAATCTTATAAATTATTTTTCTGAATATCATTCTCGGAAAAGAACCTGCATTGTTGACTATCATATAAAAGAAGGATACCAATTTACTGTCACTGTACTGCTACAAAATTGTTGTGTTTTTTTAATTTACCATCTTTTTGTGAAATTTTAGGTAGAAATTATTTGCACTTCATGTAGAAATCAAATTTAGTAATACATTCACGATGTTATGTTGCTATCCTGGAAGAACAGAAAAATAGCTAAATCTAAGGTATGAAGCTATACTACAATCTCTAAGGTACATGGTTCAAATCCACCAGCTGCTCTATAAGAGAAAGGTATATAATCGCCTGTGTGATTAACTGCCTCTAAAAACCTGCTGGAGAGTCAGCTATGAGTCAGTTCCAATTCGACAGTACTTAACACAACAACAATATGAATATAGTAGTAACATGCATGACCACGTTGTTGTGTACTACAGAGTCCAAGCCAACTTATAGTCAGAACCAACCTCCAGGGGAGTTTCAGTGGTAATACAAACACACAGGAGGAGATTGCCCATATGTCTTCCCTGGAACATGTGGTGGATTAAAACTGTATCCCTTCTAGTTGACAGTGTAGCTGCTTACCCTAGAGCACCACAACTCCTTTCATTACCACAGTAGGTCATGATTAAACAACAAAAATTCAGGGTTTTCCAAAACAATTAAATCATTGAGAGTAGCATCTGTGACATTGTGATAAGCTATCAAAGTCTGCTTAAAACCAAAATAAAGTGTTGTTACTATTTATGCCAAAGGTTAAGTAGAAGTCTCACTATTTGGTTAATTTTTTTTTCTTGTTTTGGATTTTGGAGAACACATATTCTATATCTGAATATATTTCTGAAAGTCTGCTTGTTAATGACCTCTCTAAAGTACTAAAGAGCAACGGTGTCTCTCTAGAGACTAAGGTGCGCCTAATACAGGCCATGGTTTTTGCAATCACTTGTTATGCATCAGAGAGTTAGACAATGACTAGGGAGGACAGAAGGACAATTGATGCCTTTGAGCTGTGGTGCTGGAGAAGAATATTGAATGTACCATGGACTGCCAAGAAAACAAACAGATTCATCCTGGAGAGTGTTAAACCAAGCTACTCCTTGAAGGCAAGGATTCTGGGGCTTTGCCTGACATACTTTGGGCATGTTACAAGGACGGACAGGTCCTTGGAGAGGGACATCATGCTTGGGAGGGTGGAGGGACAGCGCAAGAGGGGAAGACCATCTATGAGTTGGATTGATTCAGTGACCGGGGTAGTCAGGATGGGTGTGTCAGAGGCACAGGGTAGAGCAGGGTTTAGGGCTGTTGTACATACGGCCACTATTAGTCACAAACAACTCGACGGCCCATAACAACAACAACAACAACCCAAACATTATTAGGGGAAAGCTTCAAATGATTGAATGTTGGAACAAAAACAGACTATACCTGAATTATAAAATATAGTCCCATGCTTAATACTCTTGAAGATGTTTGGCATTCATGATTATATAGACTGGAGCAAAAACCTTAGACTATTGCTCTACAGAAATCACTGTGATTCCAGACTAAAAAGTTTCTAGTCATAGTAATATGTTGCACACAACTGGATATTTTAATAATGCCTCAAAGAGAAAACATAAAAATCACTGTGAAACTTAACACTTAACATAGGCATAATATTTGATTAATGTCTGAGGAAAAGTATAATAGATAGTGCCCCAAATAGCTCCATAATAAAATAGAAATAACTTTAAAAAGAACAAGCTACCAAGAGAACACAGGGTGGTATCTATAATATCAATTTGCTGCATGGGGTGTTTCTTTAAGACAACTTCATGCTGGTGAACAGAATTCTACTTGGTTCACAAATGGAAGTTTCAGTTTACATAGATGACATTTAATGGAGAACACTGATTAACTAAGAAGAGTCAGTTGAAAGACCCTGAGTGAAGAAAGTAGGAAATAGCTCAGTGATCTGAAATTCATGCTCCCTTACTTGCCAGGCTGGAAAAATTTAGCAATGATGCTGGCCCATGTGTTTAGAATTTTATTTTGTCATAGTTCTATTAATATGTGTAGGGAAATGGGCAATGAAAAATTGAGCTGTTAAGGTGATGTCCATATGTGTCATGGCCCTATGGAAAATACTGTGGAAATTAAAGAGTGCATTAACTAGGACATGATAGTATCCATTAGAAGAATTCCTTTCCTGAATAAAAAGGTAATTAAGTACATCGGAACTAAATTATAACTTGCTTGAATATCACTGGGTAATAGACAAAATGAAATTAAAAAAATTAAACTAGAATGAGAAAATGAAGTGTGAAAAGCCTCTGGGAAGGGACATGGGATACCATATGAGTTGAAGCAAACTCAATAGCAAATTAAAAAAAAAAAAAAAAACAAGAGAAAGAAGTTCTATGCTATGTTGACAGATTTGAATATTAAATACTATGTAATATTATAAAACTGCCTAATCTCCAAAATAAATAAATTTTAAAATTTCAGTTTTAAAAGAAAACACAATCAAAATCAGCAAGTGGACCTGTTGGTACACTCACTCGATGTACACAAATAGTTCTTTAAAATGAGTGGACATGGGGTTACTGCATTAATGCAGATACATGCTAATTATGGATTCCTGCTGAGAAAAAAATCTCTGAGGAGCAAAATGCCATGTCTGTTAACTAGAAATAAAAGGGTTGTAGATGGCTTGGGACTGGCATATAGCTGGCAAGTTTATTATATTAGACCAATGACATATGTAGCATGCTGTTGTGTGCCGTTAAGTTGGAATCAACCCATAATTGATCCTCTAGTAGGTTTTTAGAATGAATAAGTTGCACAGGAGATGATTGTCCATCTTTATCCCATAAAACATGAGGTGGATTTGAACCATGTTATTGTAAAACAAAATTATTGTATAAAATATTATTTTAAATAAAACTTTATATAATTATTGATGCATAACTAATAACTATGGAAGTATCTGTCAGGAAATCTAAAGATTTCTGCATTGGGCATATATGTTTTCAGATAACCCTTTAAAGGGTTAAAAAACAGTGTACATGGAATTGATGAGGATCTTCATTCCATAGCCTCCCGTTTTGTGATGAAGTACTTATTGTATTAAAGAAGTAGGATTAGGGTGAGATGCAAACAAAAACTGCATGATTAGTACATTGCCAAAGAACTGCCAGATATCTAAACTAGGTTTAGAAGAGGCCATGATACCAGGGGTACTATTCTGAGGTCAGATCGTGGGTGAAAGCAGAGAATATCAAAAGAATGTGTAACTGTGGTTTATTAAATATACAAGGGCATCGGTGTGTGAATCACAGCAAAATATGGCTAACTGAAAAAAGTATGAATTGTTAAACACTAATTATATGAAATCAGTACCTCGACCTAGAATCTAATGTCTAAATGAAACAAGCAAACACTGCATGGATTATATCAGGAACTGTGTGTGTCAGGATTGTATTCTTTCTCTATATCCATTTAATCTATGCTGTTGTTGGTTGCCTTTGAGTCGGGCACGACTCATAGCAACCATATGAACAAATGGCCTGAAGCCCCTCTACAACTATTGATGTTTATCAAAGTTTATAGAGTTTCTAGAGGCATGCTATTTAGGAAGTGGATGCCACTCCTGCTATAGGATGAGCAAATAATTGATGAAGCTAGACTCTATGAATAGCAACACAGCATCAGGATTGAAGGAAGATTCATCATAGCCTGCATCACAGAGATGGCACAACCTTGCTTTTTAAAAGTGAGGAGAACCTGAAACACTTGCTGCAGATCAATGACTACAACCTTGAAAATGATTACATCTCAAAGGTTATCACTTAGTCAATAGGCAATACCATGGTAGATGGAGAATAGATTGAAACTGTTAATAATTTCATTAAGTTGATCTTACTTAGTTACAACAGTCAGGAGATTGTGAGACATATTTCTTTGGACAAGTCTACTCCCAAAGACCTCACCAAAATACAGAAGAGAAATTAATGTCAGTTTTAAGCCTAAAGTGTGCCTGATGCAACCCATATTCTTTTCAGTCATTTGCTATGTATCTGAGAGCTAGAAAATTAATAAGCATGGTAGAAGAAGAATTGATGCCTTTGAGTTGTAGTACTGAAAAAGAGTACTGCATATAACATGGATTAACAAAAGACTGAACATTTATATCTTGATCAAAGTAAAGTCAGAGTGCTGCTTGGGGTAAAGGATGATGAAATTTCATTTTTCATGTATGGACATGTTGCTTGGAGAGGCTATTCTTTAGAAAAATATCATGCTTGGAAAGTTTGAGATGAAGACCCTTATGAGATAAATTGACACAGTGACTTCAGCAATGGGTTAAAATGTGTCAGAGCTAATAATTACACAGGATAAAACAAAATTAATGTCTGTTGTTCAAAGAGTCACTATAAGTTATACTTGACGTATTGTTAGTTGACTAGGCAACTAACAATATTAACAAGCCCTACCATTCTGGAGACAATTTTGACATGAAGTACTTATTTTATTGAGGAGACAGGATTAGTGTAGGACACAAGATATACTTTACTAGAGACATAAATAAGTTCATGGAAGCTCAATGCTCATTTTCTATTAGAACACAGTATCCAACTGTGCCACAAGTGACAGTCTGTGCGATTCTAGCCCTTGCTGTACAGTGTCTGCAATACTGGCTTGCAACACTCACAGACACCTGAGTCGTTTCCCTTCTGGATTCGAGTTTCTGAAAGACCTTCCAGAGAACCGCAGAATCCAAGGGACAAAGAGGAACTGAGGAACTGAACAGATGTGAAACAGTTGATGCTAGAAATGATTGATAGTACAGCTAATCACATATTAGGGTATTTTTGAACTCTACCTTTTAGCAGATCATAACAAGTTATGTGTGATCATAGCAAGTTGTACCTGACATTTAGAGGAATGGAAGTCCAGAGCACTTAATTGTGCTTATGTGAAACCTACGCCTGGATCAGGAGGCTGCTGTCTGAACAGAGGAAGAGAACACTTGCATGTTTTAAAATTAAGAAGGGCATACATCAGCATTGTATTCTCTTTCCATACCTACTCAATCTGTATGCTGAGCAAATTATTTGAGAACCTGGACTCTATGAAGAAGAATGTGGCATCAAGTTCAGAGGAAGACTAATCAACAGCCTATGTTATGCAGATGACACCATCTTGCTTGCTTAAAGTGAGGAGGACTTGAACAACTTGTTGCAGAAAAAAAAGGAATGCATTCTTCAGTATGGATTGCATCTTAATGTAGAAAACAAAACAATACAAAACAAACCCCCCCCCAAAAAACACCCAAAGATTCTTATCACTGAAACTATAGGCAACATAGTGTTTGAAACTGCCACATCTTCATCTTACTTAAATCCACAATTAACACCCTTAGTAACAGCAGTCAGGAAATAAGGGGACACATTGCACTAGAAATATATCTGCAGTTAGAAACCTCTCCAAAATACTCAGGAGTAGTTTGAGGACTAAGGTGTGTTTGATTCAGGCCATGATCTTTCTGATAACTTGCTATGTACGTGTCTGAGAGCTAGACAGCGAATAAGGGTGGCAGAAGAAAAATTAATACTTTTTAGATATGGTATTGGAGAAGAGCACTGAACAATCTACAAATGGTCAAAAGAACAAGTAAATATGTCTTGGAGAGAGTGCAGGCTAAGTGTTCTTTGGAGGTAAGAGTGATGAAGCTTCACCTCACCATATTTTAAGTATGTTGTATATGGACTATTCCTTAGATATAGACATGATGCTTGGAAGAGTAGTGAGTTGGCAAAGGAGTAAAGACCCTCAACCAGGTGGATTGACATGATGACTACCACAATTGGCTCTAGTGTATCAATAAGTGTGAAGATGTCACAGGATAGCATGGGGTTCAGATCCGTTGTTCATAAGGTCACTATGAATCATTCTCAACATTACAACAACAACCACCTTTTCGTAGCTGGTCTGTTATTAATCTTGTCAGAATGGATTATAAGTGAAGGAAAGATGTTAAAGACTAAGGTGTATCTAATTCAAATCATGGTATTTTCAGAAAGAAGAACTGATTCCTTTGAGTTGTAGTGTTGGAGTACTGAATATCCCATGGGCTACCAGAGAACAAACAAGTATGTCTTTGGGAGAGTTCAGCTAGAATACTCTTTGTAGACAAATATGATGAGGCTTTGCCTCAATTCTTTAGGTGTGTTGCTAGTAGGGTCTATTACTTGAAAGGGCATATCATGCTCAGAAAGGTAAAGGGTTGGCAAAGGAGAGAAAAACCCTCAACAATGTAGATTGACATGATGACTGTCACAATGGTCTCTGATATATCAGGTAGTGTGAGGATAGTCAGGGTTCAGCTATGTAGTTCATAGGGTTATAATAGGTTGTACTCAACTCAGTGGCACCTAACAACAAAAACAACCTACGCATTTCAAAATTGAACATGAATAAAGAAGACAAAAGAAAAGAATTGAACCCTTTGACTTGTGATATTGCAAGAGAATGTTATATATATATACATACTACTGATAATCAAAAATTGGGAAGAAAATTATCTTGTCTTGGAGAACGTGTAGCCAAAGTGAACCTTAGAAATCAATAAGAATTTCTTTTACATATATTTGACATGTTCTACAGAGGTGTAAATCCCTGGTAAGTGTGCTTACAAAAGTAGCCAAGGACAAGAATGAAATACTAAAATCAATATGAGAAAAACAAAGAGTCATCTTCAAAGGAGGATAAATTTTATTAAACTCTGACTTCTCAGCAGAACCTAGGTGAGAAAGAAGAAAATTGGATGATATCTAGTAAAGGCTAAAAGAAAAACATCAGCCACCCAAATATTCTGATCCCAGCAAAGCTGAAATTATGTTATTTGCAGACATGTTGAGACTTAAGGAATTCATGAAAACAAGAACACACCACTCTATAAGATAAGATAAAGAAAATCCTTAACACAGGAACAACAGAATAAAGAATATGAGGCAAAGTAACAAGCAATGATGGAAAAAGAATGCTCTAAAATGAGAACATGAAAACCTAGCCAATCAGCATTCACACTAAATGTGAATGACTTACACACACTTAAGAGAGTAGTAGAATAAATGTAACAAAAGCAAAGCCTATATAAATAAATATTTTGAACTGTAGTAGGAGACTTTAACATACTACTCCTACCAAAAGAAAGGTTAACTCACACAAACTCCCCCAAAACACAGAAGAACTAAAGTATGTTTTTGTTATTGTTGATTGTCTTCAAGTTGAGCAGGCCTGAAGTCAGTTGCTCTATAGCTATCAACATTTATCAAAGTTCATAGAGTTTCTAGATGCATGTTGTTTAGGAAGTAGATGCCACTCCTGCTTCCAACAACAACAACATAATTGACATGTTCTCCAGAGGTGTAAATCCCCCAAAGTGTGCTTACAAAAGTAGAATGTCAGGAAAAGGGAGGAAAATTTTCAACGACATGAATGAAGGAGTTCACGCTGCTTTGAAGGAAATAGCAAAAAATA
>NW_006399906.1:6974192-6975803 GCF_000299155.1 Elephantulus edwardii | reverse complement strand
AACAACAACAACAATTGATTAATAGAGTGATAGATACAATGGACTTAATCACAACAGATAGTATGAAGATGACAGAAGCTTGAGAAGGGATTTTTCCCTCTTTTTGGTATTTTTTGTTTGTTTGTTTGTTTGTTTGTTTGTTTTTGTACATGAGTTTGCTATGAGTTCTAGCCCATTGGATTGCACTTATCAAGAAGAGTTTTAGAAAAGTATTGAACAATTTCTACGCAAATAAGCAGATGTGATCAGTAGAAGAGTATGCTTTCTAGTAAGAGAACTATGTCAATCTTTTTCAAATTTTTCATATGATGTTCTTGAGTAAGTGCCATCCAATGAACAGCAGTTATGAACCTTGCTTTGTCTTGTGCCATTATCATGACCAAACTTATTTGTATGGCCACTGGGTCAGTCTAATTTATTGAGGTAATTTTCTGTTTTGCTTAATTTCCAATTTCTCAGCAGGAATCCCCTTACATGGACTGACATGTTCTAACTACATAGGCATGTTCTGACAACACAGTCAAAATAAAGGAGACAAAGTTTCACCTCTAAGTATCCACATGTTTTTGTTATTTTCTGTCAAGTAGACAATGACTCAGAGTAAGCTTATGAAAAACGGCTCTGAACCTTGACCTCTCCTAAGACAATTTCATTGTATCTAACACAATTGACCCCATTTCCATAGTCACTGTGTCACTACATCTCATTTAGTGTCTTCCTCTCTTTTGTTGATCTTCTACCCTTCCAATCATGCTGTCCTTCTTCAAAGGCTAGTCTGTCTTGGTAACATTCCAAAGTTACGTGAGGAAAACTTCAAAATTTTTGCTTCCAAGGAACAACCTGGTTACACCCTGTCCAGGACAAATTTGTTCTCTTGGCAGTTCATGGCACATTCAATACTCTTCTCCAGCATCACAACTAAAAGACATTACTTTTTTGTCATTCTGTGTCATTTTCAGCTCTCAAATGCGTAACAAGCAACTACGAAGATGATAACCTTGTATCATGTGCACCTTAGTCTCTACACTGACATCATTGCTCTTCAGCACTCTAGAGAAGTCCCTGGCAGCAGTCTTTCTTAAAGAAACTATTTTTTTATTTCCTAAGTAGATGTCAAAGTTATTGAATGTGGATCTTAGCAAGCTAAAATTGTTAAAGCATCAATCTTTTCTTCCTCTTCTATGATACTACCAAATGGCCAGGTTGGTAAGAATTTTTGTTTTGTTGGTATTGAGATACAATTCATAATGAAGACTTTAGTCTTTGACCTTCTGCAGCAAACACTTCAAGTTCTCCTTAGTTTTGGCAAGCAAAGTTGTGTTATCCATATAATGCAGGCTGTTGATGAGTCTTTCCCCAATCCTGATCACATATTCTTCATAAAGTCCAGCTACCCGAGTTATCTGTTCCATATATAGATTCAAAACTTATAGAGAAAGGATACATCCCTGTTGTGTTCCTTTTTGGCTTTTGAACTGTTCAGTGTTCCTAGATACAAGTCTTCATGAGCACAATCAAGTTTTCTTGGATTCAATATTCTTCTCTAAAATCACAATTAAAAACATTGATTCTTTTTTTGTCATTCTTATTTATTGTTCAAATTATATATAT
>NW_006399906.1:6963748-6970342 GCF_000299155.1 Elephantulus edwardii | reverse complement strand
CAAACGACTCCACGGCACATAACAACAACAAACAACAATTTTATATGTTAGAGCGTATGTTACAGTTAAGGAGCTGATGACTCATGAAAACTGTTGCCACGTAAGTTACATACACTATCACCATAAATAAATATAGTTCTGAATGCATAATATCTGTTTTATAAGCAAACCTGTGTTACATTATGACATATATTTATGGTATCCATTCACATGCAATTGCTCAATATTAAATGTTCCTCAAGGTATATAGCTAATATGGATTATTAATCAATTGGTGTTTATTTCGTATTAATAACTCCTAGTAATTTTCACTTCGGTTGTTTTTAATTATCTTTGGAAAAGGAGAATTTGTAAATACAAATCTAAGTATATGATGTGAAAAACAGCTTAGGACCTCTTAATATATCAATCAATATATGAGAAAAGTGAAAAGCAAATCATATATAATTAACTGTCACATATTACCCATAATGATAAAACCTCAAGTACAAATTAATAATAAATTTCACGTAAACAATCAGTACTCGATTTCATATCTTTTACTGGATACCATCAAGTCAAAGCTAACTCATAGCCAGCTCTGTGTATAACACATCTAAATGTTGTCCTATCTTGTACCAGTTTCACAAACCTTCAGTGTGCTTAAGCACATTGTTGCAATCACTATGGAAGATTGTTTCTTTGACGATCTTTCTCTCCTTCACTGAATTTCTACTTTTGAAAACATGATGCACTTTTTCAAGGACTGTCACTTCCTGAAAACACACGTGAAGCATCTGAGATAATGTTTCACTATTCTTGCCTCTAAGGAGTACCCCAAATGCACTATTTCCAAGACAGATATCTTCATTCTTTTGGCAGTGTGTTAGAAAAAAATAGAACAAATCCTAAATATCTTAAAAGCACCTATTACTGTCATTACAACACAAAGGAATAAATTATATTTTATTATTGTTGTTTTCCTTATTCATTGTCCAATTCTGGCATAAATATGAAGTAATTTGTTTTCAAATTGATATCTTTAATTTTTAGCATTTTAAATAGGTCCTTGAAAATTTATTTGTCTGGTATAATAAGTGTTATCTATTCATTTTCTTGGGATAAAGTAGCATATATGGAAAAATAAAGGGTCATTAAATGAGAGGTAGACTTTCCACTAAATAGACAAAGTTGCAGGAAAAATGGGCTTATGCTTAGAGTACATTCTATAGTTGAAACAGGATGAAACAATGTTTCAATTCCTTTTACATGGAATTTCTGTGAGCTAGAGTTGAATTGAAATCATCATCCAGCAAAAAGAAACATCATAAAGGAAATTTATAGTGCTAGTGATGAGAAAAATATCCCACAAACCCAGTTTTAGGATTATTTTACCAAACATCTGACCACATTCTTTATAATGTCAAGATCAGTAGAGGTATTCAGAATATTTGCCTAAGAATAAATCTGTTTATGAAATATCAATAGAAATAATATGTATAATCAAACTATGTTCATATATTGTATGTACATATATTGGTTTTTAAAATTCATCATATATTGATTGATTACTCATAAATCTAATAAACTAGGTCACTGTACACTCACTAGAAGAATAAAGGGGAATCATTGTTCATTTTTCTCCCCTAACTATTGAGAAAGTAGCAGATATATAACGTAGTGTGTTTATGCAGATTTTATTTATATGTGTAATTTTCTAGTCTAGTGTCATATCCGTTACTACTCAGTAAAATATTTCATTAACCACACATGCTTCTTAGCAATACATGAAGTGCCAAATAGTTTGTCATAAAATTAGCAAGTATAAATGTAAATGCATCTTCAAAAAAGGCATCATGTTTTGAAAAAAATTTCAAGAAGTCCTGTTCCTAGCCAAAGATTACATCCCATTGACTCTGATACTGGTTTGATAAGATTTATTTCCCAGCTAATGAGAAATATGATTGTTGTAGACGTGGCAATTAAAAACAAATGCCCAGGGATTTATTTTAGGTGTAGGAAATCATAGAACTAGTAGAAAACCCCACAGTTAATTTTTACTTTCTTCCCCATCCCTTTTTTAGAAATTTCAAAAGGAAGGTAGTTAAATCATTTAAAAGATAAGCAACTTTGTTTTTCATGTTTTGGGGTGACATATGAAAAATGCCAAATCTGATGAAAATTAGCTTTGTAAAGTGACAATATTACTAAAAGCTATCATTTCCTTTGAAATGCATTTTCTATGTAGTTGAAGAGGTATTTCTATAATTATTATGTGGTTTTCTTTTGTTTCAGGAAGTAGAATTACAAAAGTTTTATGCCACTGTTTTCTTTTTAAAACTTCTTTGTACAGGCAATTTCTACATTGTAAACTGGGGATCTTTCAAAAGTTTATATGTAAGTTGATTTATAGGTGAATTAATGCTTTACATATTTCACTACTAATTAATAGGTTAGCGGCTCCAATCTACCAGTTACTACAGGGGAGAAAAATAGATAATATCTTCTCATAAAAATTTAGAGACTCAGAAACCCAATGGAGTGTTACTGTCAGAATCAGCTCTATTGTAATGGGTTTGATGTTTTGAGATATTAGGGCAAGAAAAGATTCAAAGTTATTCAATAATTTTAAAGCAGCAAAGGTAGTAAATGAAGGTAACTATGATCAATAATCTGTTGTAAGTAGAGCATGTTTCAAAGTAGGGGAAATTTACATAAAATTAAACGTCAAATTTTTATTTTGTCTTAGGAACTATTGGGAACCTGAGTGACTCTATGACCCTTGACCTTCTATAGAACAGAAAGAAAATCTGCTCATTTGGTGCCATCTTTACAATATCTGGTGTACTTAAGTTCATTGTTGCAATCACTGTATTAATTCATCCCATGAAGATCTACCACTTCTTAGGATTTTCAAATCTTCAGGCGTGATGTCTATAAATCAGGCAATGGTAACCAAATTTATTGTACTACAAATTTCCTTTTGGTATGAAACAGCATACTTTTTTTTTCCTTTTCAGATTTACAAAATGGGTTACAATTCAGCTACATGATGTATTTTAGGTATATACAATTTAAGATTTTTAATGTTATATATGACCCTTAGAGTAAGCATTGAGTAACCCTGCTATGTCCACTTGCTGTACAGAGCCTAACACTGTGACACTGATGAGTCAAATATGAGAATGGTTACTCATGGTGGACAGTGTTTGGTGAAGCTCCCCAATCAAAACAAGCTTGGAAGCAGGAGTGGCATCCACTTCCATAAATAGCTTGCCTCTAGAAACCCTATGAACCTGGAGAAAGGACAGAAGTTATACAGGAGGTGCCCAGGACTTTCGTTCACAGGGTCACTAAGAATCGTCTGCGACTTGATGGCATTTCACAAGAAGAACAACATATATATTCGGATTCAGGTATAAGTGTGTGTTTGCCTCAGAACAATTTTCTGTTAAAGGAAATTAAGAAAGTTCCAATCCTTCTTTTTCCATCTTAAAACCTCTTCCTAGAAACACCGTTTCTAAAAAAAAATAAATAAAATAAAAAAAATAAAAAAAGAAACACCGTTTCTAATTTTAGACAGAACTCAGGAGTATTATCTTTAATATTGTATTACTAACATCTATTTAATTATACCCATGGAACAATATAATTGTTTTGCTTCCAAATATGAAACATAAAAATAAAATACCTTCTAGTATTATCTGAGGAATTCAACACAAAAAGAAAAGTAATTTGGAAATCATTCTTTTGAAATGACAATGACATGACATAATTTTAAAAAGCTTCTCAGGAATACTCTTAGTTGTGTACAAATATATTAATAATATATAATAATATTTAGTCGGAAAAACTGTGGATATAGACAACTACATTTTAAACACTTGTGTCAGTCATCACCAGGAAAAATTTTAATTAATCACTTGTATTTAAAATATTAAGTATAATTTGGGCTTTGCAAACTGGCAACTGCTCAAAGTAAAAATTGCCAAATGTTTTAGGGTTATTTTCTCTAATTAACAATGAAATTGGTATTTGATGTTTGTGAATGCCAGGAAACTTATAGAAATAAAAGCTAACTAATTTCATTTCAAGGAAGTATGATTTTTCCTCTGTAGAATCCTGGAAACTAGATGCAAACCTCTGAGGTTAAACTACCATGTTTCTGATTATAGAGTTTTACCATGTCATGTGTGCATTCATTACATATGTATAAATCAATATAAAGCTCTCTTTTTGTTGTCAAATAAAAAAAAAAACACAGTAAATTAATTTTGCTGTTGAACTATGTGGAATTGAATTATACAAGAAATTCTTGGCAATGTTCCTTCTTTTAATTAATGTTTTGTCAGATCATCAATCTTACTTTCTCCCTGTGTGTTAATACTTGATTTGTTTAGTATTTACTTAAGCCCTCATCTATTTTCTAAAAAAGAATTCTTATCTAGTTAGTTAAGATGTTTCTAACAGCATAACAAAAACAGTGGTGATATTTCCTATGATATTTAACAACAGAATAAAATGCCCAATGCACTGTCCTGAAAACCAGAGTGCTTTTGAAAAAAAAAATTAAAATCCTACATACTAGTTCTACTGGTAATCTGACCTACAGTACAATAAAGCAAATTGCTTAGAAGGATAATAATCTTAACGTGATGTCGGTGGAGTTTAATAGTAATTTTGTACCTCAGAGGCAAAGAATGACTTCCTTCAAAAATGCAAATAAATACACATTATTATCTAGAATTTGTTTTTCGCAAAAATGGGATTTTTTTTTTACCCTATGGTCATTCGCAATGCCTATTTCAGAAGCTTTATGCTGAAGATATTAGAAGGTGCAATTGCCTCATGGATCAGTGACTACTAAGCTGATACGCCATTGATTTTCTAAATCATGAGGTGAAGCAGAGCACAGCTGAAGTGGATCAAATGTCTCAGTTCTGTTAAAGGGCTCTTTATTCTCATGTCTTTGCTTCACCAATACAGAATCAAATCAATCAGGATGAAAAGATTTAAGAAGTAGACTACATCAAGCAGATGGGACAACAAATAATTTTAATAATTACTTTATATAAAATTATATTGTAATTATGTTTACTAAAAGTCTCTATTGGTAATATTGACTTGGCTACAAATAAAATGAATGAAACTAGAAGAAAATTAATTATTTGGCTTTTAATTATAAATAAAATATTCAGTATAAATTGTGAATTTCAAACAAACTTAACATTTGGGTAATCAACTGGGTTTGCAATTCTAGAAAAAAATTGATCTTTTTGAAATACTACTGCACATGCATAGAATTGTTGCTGTTTTTGTACTGTCTAGATTAATATGATGCAAAGTGGTCATATGAACCACAGACCTGACTGAACCCTGTCCTATCCTGTGTCATCTTCTTAATCTTTGACACACTTAAGTTCATTGTTGATTCACTGTATCAGTTCATCTAATTGGAGGTTTTCTTTGCCTTTGCTGAAGCTAATATCTGAGCAAAACAAGGGAACATTGTGTGGTTTAAAATCAGGAAAGGAATGTGTCATATTTTTATCCTTTCTACATATATTCAATCTCTATGCAGAGTAAACAATTTTAGAACTTGGGTCATATGAAGAAGAATCTTGCTTCGGAATTGGCAGAGGACTCAATAATAACTTGAGTTATGAAGATTATGCAACCTTGTTTGCAAAAAGCGAAGGGGGCTTGAAAATTTGCTCCAGAAGATCAAAGATTACATCTTTAACTATGGATTACATCTCAACATCAAGAACTTGAAAATCTTCACCATTGGACCATTTGGTAAAGACTTTACAAATGGTAAAATAATGAAGTTATTCGTTAATAATTTATTGTCGATCCATAATCAACCTTCATTGTAGCAGCAATAAAAAAAATTAAAAGATCTGTTGTATCAGGAAGATATGTTGCCAAGAAATTCTCCAATGTACAAAGAAGCAATGGTGTCACTGTGAAGACTAAGGTGTGTCTGAAGAAAGATTAAGGTGTGTCATAGTTTTCCAGTTGCTTCCTATACATCTGAAAATTGTTGTTGTTGTTGTTATGTGCTGTCGAGTTACTTGGGACTCATAGCGACCCAATGTACAACAGTTCTAAAGCCTGCTCTATCCCTTGCCAATCTCATCGTCTCCAACATGCCTATCCCCACAACCCCAGTGACAGAATCCATCCATCTCTTAGAGGGTCTTCTTCTCCTTCACTGTCCCTCCACACTCCCAAGCATGATGTCCTTCTCCAAGGACTGGCCCATCCTTGCAACATGTCCAGAGTATGTGAGAATCATCCTTGCCTCCAAGGAGCAGCCTGGCTTCACCCTCTCCAGGATGAGTTTGTTTGTTCTACTAGCAGTCTATGTTATGTTCAATTCTCCAGCACCAAAACTCAAAGGCATCAACTCTCCTTCTATCATCGCTAGTCATTGTCCAGTTCTCTGAAGCATAGCTATGTTTTCAACCTGTATGCAGAGCAGATTATTCGAGAGGCTAGGCTCTATGAGGAGAAGCATGGCGTTAGGATTGGTGGACGATCTATCAACAATCTGCGTTATGCAGATGACACAACCCTGCTCGCTGAAACTGAGGAGGACCTCATGCACTT
>NW_006399906.1:6961310-6963163 GCF_000299155.1 Elephantulus edwardii | reverse complement strand
GATGGGTGTGTCGGAGGCAATGAGATTGGCACAGGATAGAGCAGGGTTTAGGGCTGTTGTACATAGGGTCGCTATGAGTCGCAAACGACTCAACGAACCACAACAACAACAACACATATTGAATAGATACGGAGATAGGATAAAACATTGACATACACCTTTCTTGACTTTGAACAATTCAGTGTTTTCTTGCTTTGTTCAGACAACAGCTTCTTGGTATAGGTCTTGGTATAGGTTTCATATGATCATAGTCAATAAGCACACAGTCACAGTCAATAAAACACAAATTGACTTTCTCTTTGTATTCTCTGCTTTCACTCTGGATCCATCTGACAACCACAACAATATGCCTGGTGCCATAGCTTTTGACAAACCCTGCTTGAACTCTCGTAAATCTAGCTGTTTGGGGATGATCTTCAACAATATATTGCTTATTTGTGATATTCATAACATTGATTAATTTCTACTGTTTGTTGGATCACCTTTCTTAGTAATGGAAATAAATATGGAAAAAGAATTTAAATTGCCAATGATTTAATTTTACTTACATCCACAATCAAAATGTTTGTTACCAGTAATCAAGAAATAAAAAGATATATTGCATTGGGCAAATCTGTTTTCATGGAAATTCTCTGAAATAATGAGGGACAATGATGGCAATTTAATGACTAAGATGTACCTAATTCAAATTATGGTATTTTCAATTATTTTTTATGAATCTGATAGTTGGATAATGAATGAAGATGACAGAGGAATCAACAACTTTGAATTGTGGCACTGGAGATTACTACCAAATATCCCAGGAACTGTCTAAATAACGAACATATGTATCTTGGAAAAAGGTAATCTGAGTGCTCCTTAGAGACATGGATGGGAAAACTTCATCTCAGTTTTTTAGCATGTTGTAAGAAGGGGCTTGTCCTTGGGAAAAGACCTTACGTTTGGTAAGATAGAAAAAGAGAGAAAGATCTTCAATGAGCTGGATTGACACAATGGGCTAAAGTGTATCAGGTGATGAGAATGGCATAGGATAGGGCAGAATACAGATCTGCTGTTTTTGGGGTTGCTATGGATCCTGGTACACTCAAAATCACTTTAAACAACAACTACAAAAGTACTTAACTATAAGAAGAGAGATGCAAATCAAAACCACAATGAGATACTATTTTATGACAGTAGCAGTGGTAAAGTTTAGTAGGCAACAAACAGTACATGTTAGAGAGGATATGGAGAGTTGGAAACTCTCATACACTATTGATGGGATTATAAAATGATACAACCATTTTGGCAGACAGTTTGGCATTTCCTCAAAAAGTTGAACACAGAAACTCTGTAAGACGTAGCTATTCCATTACTAGGAATATGCTGTTGTTTTGTTTGTTGTTTTTATGTGCTGTCGAGTCACTTGTGACTCATAGCGACCCTATGTACAACAGCCTTAAATTCTGCTCTGTCCTGTGCTAATAGCACTGTTTCTGACATTCCCACCCCGATTATCCCAGTCACTAAATCAATCCACCTCATAGAGGGCCTTCCTCTCCTGCGCTGTCCCTCCACTCTCCCAAGCACGATGTCCATCTCCAAGGACCTCTCCTACTTACAACATTTCCAAACTATGTCAGAAAAAGCCTCAGAATCCTTGCCTCCAAGGAGCAGCCTGGTTTAACCCTCACCAGGATAAATCTGTTTGCTTTCTTGGCAGGCAATGGTACATTCAATACTCTCCTCCAGCACCACAGCTCAAAGGCATCAATTCTCCTATCCTCCCTAGTGTTTGTCCAACTCTCTGATGCATAACAAGTGATTGTAAAAACCATGGCCTGTATCAGGCACACCTTAGTCTCCAGAGAGAC
>NW_006399906.1:6945874-6960890 GCF_000299155.1 Elephantulus edwardii | reverse complement strand
CAGGACACATCCCTGGCGTACACCCTTTCCAATTTTTAACTATGCAGTGTTATCCTGCTCTGTTCTGACAACTGCCTCTTGGTCCAAGTATAGTTTTCACATTAGCACGATTAAATGTTCTGGGATTCCCATTCTTCTCAGAGTCAGCCACAGTTTATTATGATCCACACAGGCAAACATCTTTGCACAATCAAGGAAACACAGATAGACATTCTTCTGGTATTCCCTGCTTTTAACTAAGATCTGTCTAATATCAGCTACAATATTCCTAGTACCATGACCCCTTCTAAACCCAGCCTGGACTTCTGGCAATTCTCTGCTGTTGTGTTGTTCCATTCGTTTTTGAATAATCTTCTGTAACTTTGTTCACAATAGCAAAGAGCTCGAAACAACCCAAATGCCCGTGAACAAGCAAACGGATAGAGAAGCTCTGGTATATTCACACAATGAAACACTATTCAGCATTGAAAAATAAGGAATCCATGAAATATTATGCAAAATGAATGACTCTGGAGGACATTGTGCTGAGTGAAATAACTCAGTCACAAAAGGACAAATACTGCATAAGGACACTGCTGTAAAACGGGACTGACATCACAGTTGAGGGAAGACAGAAAAGGATGGGAGGAATGGTGTATATTGCATTGAAACCGATGAGGGAAACAACTGTTTAAAAGATATATATATATGGGTATTCTTGTTATTACAGAAGTTCAGAGTGTAGGCTGCATAGAGGAGTGGACTTGGGAGGGAAGGATTGCATAACAATGAAAGAGTTTTTCTTTATTTTCAAGGAGAAGAGTGAGTTGGGGGAGTGGGTGGGTAGGGAGAAAAGTGTAACTATGAATTACTGAAAACCCTAAGTCTCTGTAAACTTTCATTAAAATTAATTTAAAAGTATATATTCGACTTCAAAATTGAATATACTTTGTAGAGATGTTTAAAGTCTTCATTTACAAATAAAGTTTATGTGTCAAAAAAAAATTATAGTGTCCCACAGTCAACACTCTTGGTAACAGCAGCCAGGAAATCAAGAGACTAATTGCATTGCTAAAGTCAGCTGTGAGGAACCTCTCAAGAGTACTGAAGAGCAATGATGTCAGCCTGGAGACTAAGGTGCACCTGATCCAGCCTATAGTCTTCATAATTACGTGCTATGCATCATAGCATAGCATGGACAGTGACCAGGAATAATAGAAAGAGAATTGATGCCTTTGAGTGTTGAATATACCATGGCTGCTAGGAGAACAAACAGGTTTGTCTTGGAGAAGGTGAAGTCAGAATTCTCCTTGGAATCAAGGATTCTGAAGCTTCGTCTGACATACTTTGGGCATGTTGCAAGGAGGGACTGGTTCTTGGAGAGGGACATCATGTTTGGCAGAGTAGAGGGGCGGCAGAGGAGAGGAAGATCTTCAATTATGTGGATCGATTCTGTGCGTGGAGTGTTGGGAATGAGTGGTTTTGAGATGGCTAGGTTGGCACAGGAAAGAACGACGTTTAGGACGCTTGTACACAGGGTCGCTATGAGTCGCAAGAGACCCGATGACCCATAACAACAACGATACTCTAAAGAGAATAGTTTTTTCTTTTTCCTTTTTCGATTTCTCTCCTTTCATTTTATTTTTTCACTAGAGGCTTATGTGATGACATTATATTTCATCACTGCATATCATTTTGAAATACTGGCAATTAATAATGATTATTATCATCAACCAATCAATTATTAGTGAAAATCTATTACAATACATCTATGAAATGTTAAATTGCAATCAAATTTATTCTTAAGATATTAGTTTTTAGACATGAAGGTATAGAGATTCCATTACATAAAAATGAATGTGAAACATTTCATCACTTTAACTATAACATCCAATTATTACAGTTCTCTCCTAAAAGCCTTTTACTCATAATGAAAGGAAAAATGGGTCAATATAATATTCAAATAAGATTAATGGCTACATGATTTTAAACTACTGTAAAAATGTAAATTGCTCTTCAACTATCAAGTATTAAAACATGTATTACACTTTTCTCCATGTAAAATTTTATAGCATAACTGTACTAATATTTAGATACAATAGGAAATAATTGCTTCAATATCAAGAAGTTGTACAGTGAAGATTTTAAAAGAAATGATAATAGAGGAACAAAATACTAATTTGCATATAAAACCAATGATAAATATATTAAACATCACAGTTCTCAAGAAAATTCTGAAATTAATTTGGTTAAGATGGAAATACTAACCTGTTTGCAAGCATATTAAAATAGTATACCTAACAGGAGAGTTTATGGAGACAGTATTGCATGGCATATACTACAAGAAAATTTAGTTAACTATGCATATGTAATAAATTAAAATATTTACTTTAAAAATTTAAAAATCAACAACATTTACTTTAAGGCATGTTTTGGAGTCCTAAATCGAGTATCAGTTGATGTAATCCTGCTTGAAAATAGGATTTTTCTTGTTATCTTAATTAGATCATAGCCAAGTAGGATAGATTCTAAATCTGATCATTGCTGAGTTATTAAAAAATAGATCTCTCTCTTTTCCCTGCACCTATTCGCTCTGCCTCTCTTTCTCTTATTATCTCTATTTCTCTCTCTCTCACACACACATAGGCACATAATGACAGCAGATGCCAAATGGCCAGGGATAACAATGAAGTAGAAGTTGACATAATCATCCTAATTTAATATACCAGCCTCAAGAATTGTGAATAAAGAAATTTCTCTTTTTTAAAGTCAACCATTTGTTCTATTTCTGTTAGAGCAGCATTAAAAAAAGTAACACAATAGCCAACTTTTTCGTCCCTACTGTCTATTATAAATTCCATCACTAATTGCTAATTCAGATTCCATTTAGGTATGAAACACAATTATCATACAATAAATGGGAATAAACTGAGGTGAAGTTCCCGCTTATCTTCCTTCCTAGTAAGTGGATCTGATGCCATAATATTCAGCAACACTCTTGTAAACATGGGAAAAAAGGCCTTGCGTAAAGAGAATTTGACAAAATATGCAGAGAATTTGAGTCTTTAAAAATATTATTAACCTGCCACAAGTACTAAATTTTGGAAGGCAGCTATGTTAACCTCTATAATACCAACACATTAGTACTAAATTTTGAATTTATTTATCTTTAAAAGAAATTAAATCTGTTAAAGTCAGTGAGGTCTCCCTCCTCTTCTTTTTTGTATTTAATTATAATTCTGTGAAAGAAGGATGGACAGTCTCCTCTAGTGTGATTAACAGCCTCTGAAAACCTGCAGGATGGTCAGCTATGATTCAGTTCTGACTCAATTGTACATAAGAACAACAATTATAATTCTAACAGACAGACACAAACTTGGGGGGGAAGAGAAAGAGAGAGAGAGAGTCTGATTGATCTCTATTTCATTTTATTAGTTTTAATGAACATTTACAGAGATTTTCGGTTTTCATTCATTCATTGTTGCACTGTTTTCTCCACCCTCCACCCCAGTTCGTTCTTCTTCCCCCCATGCCTGTTTTAATTGTCCAATTGCCACAGTGCTTGTCAAAGCCAGTTCTGATTTTTTTTATTTTTTTGTCAGTGTGTCCCTTGCCATTCCCTATCACTCCTCCCTGAGAGAGACTTCACCCTGATTCATAAGGAAAAGAGGATGGCGTATTCTCTTAGCTACTTCCTGATGAAAAGGGATGCTGTGGGTTTCAGGGTGAATGTCTTCTCTCACTATTCTAAAGGGCCCCCTTGGCAGTAGGAAACACATAGACTATTATGGAGATTGATTTTGGAATTTAGATGCACTGTTATCAGTTGTGCTTAGCCGTACATGTTCATATCGTTGAAGATGTACCATGGAAGTGTTGCAGCCTAGAAAATACAAATTTAACTGACAAGTTAAAAGTGCATGAGTCAAAAATGGAAAAGCAATAATATTCTGAGTAGAGGTTCTAAGAGGGGCACAAATCAAGTTACAGAGGTAAGGTGGTTCCATTGCCATCCTTACTCTAACTTAATTATTTTTTTAAATTTAAATTTGTTATTAATTTCAGTGAAAATTTACAGAGGCTTTGGATTTCCATTCATTCATTGTTGTATATTTGTCCCCTCCCAAGGCTCCCCCCCACCAGACATTACCCTTTTGGAGAAGTAAAAGAAAAGATTCTTTCATTTGCTAGCACAAGAAGATATGCATTTGATAACACCATAAGAACTGTCATGTAAGAAGCTACTAATAACATTCCTATATTACCAATAATTGAACAATTAGACAGATGATTACTGGTCTTCAATATGAATCAAGGCTCAAAATCAAGAGAACAAAGATTCTCAAAAAAGAAAGGGTAAGTCTCCTGGCTCCCAGCCCCCCACTGCTGAGCCCATGCTGCCTCCACAGCACCCCAGAGATTCCGTCACCTGGAACAGAGGGCTGGAACCAGGCCCTACAGCTGGTACAATGGAGCCTTCACACTGCCATAGAATAAACTTATTCTAAAACAAATTCTCAAAACCAAGATGGCGATAACAAGAGATGCAGTGTGAGGATCAGGAGGCCTGGCAAGCCATAGTGAAACAGACCATACAACTTATTACATACCCAAACAGCCAAGCAGTTGACTGCCAGCCAGCCATATGGACTGAAGCTCAACATCAAGGGTTATAGATTCTCGAAAGAACATGGGCGAATCCCATTTCCATCAGCTACCCACCTCTGAGTCTGCACTGTCATAACCCCTTGGGGCCACTGTGGTCAGAGCCTACAGATCCTCTAGCCTAGAGCAGGAGCCAGGCCCTGCGGCTGGCGTGACAGAGCCCTGACATGGCTGATAGCTGCAGATGCCAACAGGCAGGAGCCTCTAGCACAGGAGGGGACAGCAGGTGGTGGAGGAGGGGGAAAGGGCAGCTGCAGCAGCACCATGGAGCTGCGAGAATTGAAGGACTTGATATGGGAAAGCATCTCACTGTCAGTGAAGAAGATTTCCTTGGACAGGTCAGAGAAGAAAAGAAAATCATCAACACAGTGGATTGAAAAGGTGTCTACAGCAATGGGCTTAGGTGTGCCATGGATTGTGTGAATGGTGCAGGATGGGGTAAAAACTAGATTTGCGGTTCGTGGAATTTTTGTGAACCATAGAGAGATCTCTGTGGGCCTAGTGGTTCTGTAGAGAGCTATTCATAACTTGTGGTTGTTGTACGGTGAAACACTGTGACACTGAAGTGACAAATGCAATAATGGTTACCCATAGTGGACAGTTTTTGATGGAGCTTTCAGATTAAAACAACCTTGGAAGCAGGAGTGGCATCCACTTTCAAAATACCTTGCTTCCAGAATCTCTATGAACTAAAAGAAACATTGAAAATTATACAAGTGTTTAGGTCTTTCATTCATAGAGTTGCTGTGAGTTGTCTACAACTCAATGACACTTAATGACAACAGATCCGAGATGACAAACCTCCTCAATATATAACATCTTTTGATTTCTTGACTACTGCTGCCAAGGACTGTTTAGACCTAAGGAGAGTCTGTTCACCATTCTCAAAGTCCCTTCTTAATTTGCAAAGGGGGCGGGTAGTGAAGCCTACTTCAGACCTGGGGGCAGGGATGCCATTCGACCCCCTGTACGAGTTGTTTGACCCTTGAGGAGAGCTGTTTGGCTGACAGGGTGTGCTGTCCAGAGGGGATCATCTCTGGTGAGAGTCATTCAGTCCCTTGAGACAGTCATTCAGCCTCTGGGGAGAGCTGTTCAGCCCTCAGAGCCATCTAGCCCTCCGGGTATGCAATCTGGAGTCATCAGGCCCTCCAAGTATGCTGTTTGGCCATCTGACGCTCACAGTGAGCTGTCTGACCCCTGGTGTGTGCTGTCTGCCTCCCCCCAGAACTCTTTAGCCCTCAGAGTGTGCTGCTCAGCCTTCCGTATGTGCAATCCATCCCCTGAGGAGAGTCATAGAGTCATTCAGCCCTTGGGGAGTGCAGTTTGTCCCCATGGAGAGAGCTATTCAGCCCCCAAGGAGAGCTTGTCTGCCCTGGTGGTGTGCAACCTGGCCCCATGGGAAAGCCATTTGGCCCCCAGGGTGTGCTGTTCAGCCCTCATGTTGTGCCTTCCTTGGCCCCCAGGGTGTGCCGCCCAACACTTGGGGGACAACTGTCCAGCCCCTGGGAAGAGCCTTCAAGTCACTGGAGAAAACTGCCTAGGGTACAAAAAGAATTTTATCTAAACCACTTTCCTCCACCTCTTCCCCCAGTACACCTGTAAGTAACACCTCCAAATCCCTTCTCTTAGTAACTCACAAGTTTGTTCTAAGTTTACTCCCTTTCCTACAGGTAATCTTAACATTGAGTTTTGCTCCAGACCTGACCCCTGAATCCAGTTCCAAAGACAAAAGGGAAATATAACTACCAGATAAGGAAACGAAGGAGGATGGAGTCTCAGAGTTCAGCCATCCCTCCCCACCAGACTCACCTTGGCAAACATTTTGCAGTCCAGAGGACAGTACTTGTCAGGAAAATATCTTCTAACTGAACAAGAAGTCATGTAGCTTCAACCCAGGACTACTAGTAAGATGTTAAAGTGGGCTCCCCTTCCCTTTTCCCATCAACACCCCTGTTCAGAATGAAGAAGCCAGACAGTCTGCAACCCATTCCCAAATAAGAAGCTCACAAGTTAATAAGACAATTGATTGGTAAAAAAGGCAGGGGAGGGGGGGAATCATCATTGGATTATGCTTACCTGTCTCTGCTTGTCCCCACTGGATCTTTCTCATTTCCTTCTTACCCACTCGAATCTCCCACCAAGTTATGCAACCCTGTGATTTCATTCCTGCCCATCCTCACTCTTTTGCTCACAACCCTCACCCCCTTTTATTCCCATACATGTTTTTCACAACAAAAAAATAAAAAATGAAGTTACTAATAGAGTAATAATAGAACTTTATACCCCGTCAATGGACAATGAAAAGATTAAACAGGGTATTTGGAGGAGAACATAGTCTTACTGGAGGTAAGTATAAGAAGAGCATTTCAACACACAAATGTGCCCAAAATACTTCTCTGAAACTTCATAAGATATAAACTTTTATGGAAAAAGGACTTTATAGTGTAGGGCCTTTACCAGAACAAATAGTATTATTACACAGTTTACTGATTTACAATGTAAGTGCAGGAACATATTTAGGATTTTTCATGTTTTCATTTATTCCACAAATATTTCTTCAGAACTATCATCTGCATCATGCTACAGCACGGATTGACAGCTTACACTTAGATATTAAAATCCATCCCCACAGCTGGTTTCATTAAAGTTTTGTTGAAACACAACCATATTTATTTATTTACAAATTGCTTATTGTTGCTTTCATGCTGCAACAAAATTGACTACTTACCGTAGAGATGCTTTAGCTTATAAAGTCTAAAATACATGTTATCTATTTCACACACACAGTTTGCTAACTTCTAAAGCATAGGACGGATTATAAATAATGAAGGCATTATTAGTTCTCAGAAAGTTTAAGAATGAAGAGACAGGCAGAAACACCAAACAATTTCTATAGTTATTAATGCTAAAATGGATATTCTACAAAAGGAATGTTGCTGTGAGAGCACAGGAGGAAAGCTACTTTTTACATCATGGATTAAACAAAGCACTTCAGAAGGAGAGTTCTTGGAAATAAATGGGAGGTAAAATAATAAAATTGGAGAAGGGAAATTTCTTAGAGAGAGAAGAACGCAAGAAAAGAGGAATAAAATGGAAAAAGGATAACTAGAAACTTTTTTTCCTTTAAGTGTGCACATTATTTTTAATAGATAAAGACACTCAATAAGATAAATTGACATGTAGCAATGGTCTTAAGTGTAATAGAGATGGTGAGGATGGCACAGGATAGGGCAGGGTTCAGATCCATTGTTAATAGGATAGCTATGAGTTGTAGTCAACTCCCTGGCACAAAACAACAATGACTATAATTGATTGATGTAAGTAATTAATTACAGTGTTCGATCAAAGACCTTCTCCTATACTAAACATACCTGTTTTTTAATACAATCGACATTTGAGGGTTAGAACTATCCTTATTTATTCCCATTCAAAAAAATATGATCCAACAGTGTGGAAATTAGCAATCAATATCACTAATATCACATGTAAGCATAATCCTGCAAAAGAGTCTCAAAAAAAACCATTGGAACAATACATGAATAGAGAACCACCAGAAATACAAGCTGAATCTTAGCTTAAAACAGAGAATATCAGAAGAATGTATATTTGGCTTTCATTGAGTACCCAAAGACGTCTGACTGTGTGAATCAGAAATTAAGGCTAACATTTAGAAGAATAGGCATTTCAGAGTACTTGATTGTGCTTACATGAAAGCTATATTTGGACCAAGGAAGCAGTCATCAGAAAAAGAGGGAGGAAGTACTACATGGTTCAAAATTGGGAAAGGGTATGTCAGGGATGTGGCTTGTCCGTACCTTTAAATATATACAAAGAACTAAAGGCTGGGCTTTATAAGGAGGAATGTGGCTTCAGAATTGGAAAAGATTCATCAACAGTCTATGTTATACATAAGACACAACCTTGGTTGCTGAAAATTAGGAGAGCCTGAAGTTTTTGCAACAGAAGTTCAAGGACTGTAGCCTTCAGTGTGGAACTAAGTTCAACATCATGAAGACAGATTCTCACCACTCAGTCAATTGGCAGTATCATGATAGATGAAGAGGGGATTGAGATTGTTAACAATTTCAGTTTACCCTCTTTCACAAACAACACCCTTGGTACTAGCAGTCAGGAAATCAAGAGATGTACTGCATGGGGAAAGTTTGCAATTAGGGACCTCTCCTATTATTGAGAAGTAGTGATATCAGTTTAAGGAATAAAGAGCATTTGATTCAGATCATGGTTTTTCCTATCACTTGCTTCAAATCTATGAGCTGGACAATGAATAAGGACAGAAGAATTATGCCTTTGAGCTGTGATGTTAGAGAAAGTGCTCAACATGCCATAGACAAACAAAACAAATAAATAAAAAGAACAAACAAATATGTCTTGGAGAAAATGAAACTAGAGTGCTCTTTGAACGCCAAGATGATCAAGCTTCCCCTCATACTGTCATGTTTTGGGGAGAGATTATTCCTTAAGAGGGACATTATACTCATAAAGGCAGACCCTGAACCAGGTGCACTTAAAAGGCGACTGCTGCTATAAGTTCTAGTGTGTTTGGAAGCCTGAGGATGCCACAGCATAGAACAGGCTTCAGATCTGTTGTCCATAGGGTTTCTTTGGGTCATACTCAACCTGACGTCATTTTACAACAGCAACAAAAATATCTTGAATTTGGATCAAGTGCTCATTAATCTTCTAAGTTTAATATTTACGTTTCAACAGTTTAAATAGGTCCTTCATTGCACTTTTATCCAATGGAATATATAAGCAGTTTTTGGTTGGTTTTTATGCTAGGGTTTTTGGGGGTTTGGTGGGTTGTTTTCCCCTCCCTTTAACTGTTGCATCTCTAGATATTTCTGGTATCAATTTGATTGCATTTATATTACCTTCTATTCTGAGTTGGTTCCAGTACTACTTTGGACATTGTTATAGTTTGTATTCAGAAGGTTTTTAATGGTCATTTTTGTAGTTAAAACACCAGTTCATTTTCCCAGTATTTTAATTTTATTTAATAATAAATTTTCTCATTTTAATTATGATATTAACAAAAAATACAGAAAAATTATATTTCCATTCATTCATTGTTGCAAATTTTACCCCTTCTCATCCTTTCCCCCTCCCCCAGTTCACTTTTTTGGAAAATATTCATTCATTGTTGTTGTTGCTGTTGTTGATTGCCTTTGGGTCAAGCACAACTCATAGTGACATTATGAACAAAGAGCTTAAAGCCCCTCTACAACTACGGACATTTATCAAAGTTCATAGGTTTCCAGAGGCATGCTATTTGGGAATTGGATGCCACTCGTGTTTTATTCATTATTGCACAATTTTCACCACTCAGTTCAGTCCTCTTTACAATGTACTTCTCTTAGTCTGGAAGTTTCATTGAACTTTGCCTACCTTGAGTGACCCTACTGGTATTTGAAATACAAGTGCTTCTAGGATCAGGACAACAAGGACACCACTACATCAGAATAATATTGTAGCAAGAATATTATCTACAAGGTAGGTATGCTTGTCATTGGAGATTTTAAATATTTTTAATTACAAAATTCTTTATTTTTCAGAAAATTTATTACTTGTAAGAGTTATGCTGCATGTTCAAAGGCATCCCCCCTCCTTTTTATTATCATAGGAATTAGTCTTAAATACTCAAAGATAAATCTTACACCAAATTCTAACTGCTACATTTTATCTCTACCTTCTCAAAGGACTTATTGAGAGATCTTAAATAATTTTGTTCATCTATATGCAAATATACATGATCAATCTTCCTAGTCTATTACAAAAGAAAAAGCAATTGAAATGAAACCAAATGATTTTAACTCATTCAGTACTTTTGTTTATAAAAATTGATTCCATATGACCCAGCTATTCCACTACTTGGAATATACACTGAGAATATGAAAAGTGAGGCACAAGCTGAGACATGTACGCCAAAGTTCATAGCAGCATTATTCACCATCACAAGAACATGGAAACAGCCCAAATGTCCAATCACAAATGAATAGATTAAGAAATTATGGTACATTCACATAATGGAATACAATGAGGCATGCAGGAGCAATAACTTTGTAAATTATTACCTAACTTGGGAGGGACTGGAGAGCATTATGCTGAGTGAATTAACTCAGTCACACAAAGACAAATATTGTATAAAACCATTATTGTAGAATGAGTATACATATCCAGGAGGGTGGGAGAGGATGAAAGCAGAGGAATGTGGATGTGCAGGGGTTGGGGTGGGGTGAGGTTAATCATTAGGTTGTACAATTTGATGCTTGGGGGCATGAGGGAAATAGAAAGAATTTGTTCAAATTTGTGTTTGAGTTTTGTAAATAAACTAGTAGAAAAAAAAGAAATTAAAAATAAATAAATAAAGCAAAATCCTCACTCAACCGGTAGGCTCAACATCATTACCTACTGCTAAGTAATTGTGCTGCCAGCCCAAAGGCACACTGTTTGCATCCACCAGCTTCTCTGAAAGAGAAAGATTTCTCATGTAGTTTATAGCATTTAAGGGGTGAGGATGGTCGGCCGGGGGGCAGAAGAGAGGGCATTAAACATAGGTGGCACAATGTGATGGGTGGAGAAAGTGGGGTGAGGGAAATGGGAAAGGTCCAATGTGAAAAAAGTGTATATGAATTTTGTAAGTAACCCAGTATGAAATATTTTTTAAATAATCTAAAATATTGAATATTTGTATTTAAAAACCCTTAATACTTTTCAATCTAAGGTCTATAAAAACAAATTCTGAGAATAAGGTAGCAGTCAATGTATATAAAATGAGCAACATATATGTATATAAGATAATCTGTAACCAAAGACATCATGATTGCACATGATGCTTAAAAAGGTGGAGGGTCAGAAAAGGAGGGGAAAACTCTCAAGGAATAGAATGACACAGTGACTGTAATGGTGAACTCAAATATGACAAATACAAGGAGGACAGGGCAAGGTTCAGTTTTATTTTTTTATAGGATCTCTATGAATTGTAGTTGATTCAATGGCACTTGACAGTAATAATCAATATATATGATATTCATTTTTGGAAACAATGCCATTTAGTATTACTTGTATTTTTAACTTCTTTCTTTTGCCCTTGTAATAGGGGGAAAATATTACCTATATACTACCTACAAGAACAAGGCTGTTACTGTTATGTGTCATTGAGTAGCGTGAGACTCATAATAACCCTATGCACAACAGCCCTAAACCCTGCTTTACCCTTTGCCAATCTTACTGTCTCCGACATACCTATTCCTATCATACCAGTCACTGAATAAATCCATCTCATCGAGGTTCTTCTTCTCTTGCTCTGTACCCTCCACCTTCCCAAGCATGATGTCCCTTTCCAAAGACTGATCCCACCTTGCAACACGTTCAAAGTATGTCAGATGAAGCTTAAGAAGCCTTGCCTCCAAGGACTAGCCTTTCTTCACCCACTGTAGGACTAACTTATTTGTTTTCCTAGCATTCCATGGTATATTAAGTACTCTTTTCCAGTGCCACAGCTCAAAGACATCAACTCTCCTTCTATCATCCCTAGTCATTGTCCAGTTCTGTGAAGCACAAGTAATGGCAAAGACCATGGCCTGTATCAGGTGCACCTTAGTCTCCAGATTGACATTGTTGGTCTTCAGTACTTTGGAGAGGTCTCTGATAACAGACTTTCCCAATGCAATTCATCTTTTAATTTCCTGGCTGCTGGTACAAAGAGTGTTGATTGTAGAACCAAGCAAACTGAAGTTGTCAACATCTCAATCTCTTCACCATCTATCATGAAGTTGCCAATCAGCCCAGAGGTGAGAATCTCTGATTTTTTGATGTTGAGCTTCAATCCATATTGAAAGCTGCAGTCCTTGACCTTCTGCAGCAAGTTTTTCAGGTCCTCCTCAGTTTCTGAAAGCAGGGTTATACCATCTGCATAATGTAGATCATTATAAATAATATTTTCAAGTATTGATGTTTTGTTTTCTATTAATTAGAAGGATTAAAGTAAGACTAGGGTAGTTACTTTACAAGGTAGCCTTAACATTTTATTAGCCACTTTTGTAAATGAAACTAACAGGTATTCATGTCCTCATTTATATATAAAGTATTGTTGGGGGGAAATTCCTGCTCTATGTATCTAAAAATTACATTTCCAAGATCCACCCACCACTGTCCTCTTACATCTTTTGAATATAGCTACACAAATATCACTAGTTTCCTTGAAAGACATGGTAGTGGAAATGTTACGTGTCAAGAAAACAAATTTTAGTTGAAATGAGGCCCCAGTGTAATATAAACATAAGGTGGAAAGATTCTGGTCTAGTGACTTAAAGTGTGAGAGTAAAGTATCTATCTGTCATCTGTAAATTGTGTAAATTGTGTAAATTGCAGCAGCTAGCATTATTCTTAGTAATAAAAAGTTCAAGATATAATAGAATAATAAACAATCATAATTATTTTACTAAGTGAATAATCATAATAATGAAATTATTAAATATGTAGATTTACATACTCTCAAAAGTGTGACCTGATTTTAAATATAAAACCTAAAATGTGTGTGTCATCCTATCTTGTCTTTTTCTTCTACCAAATATTTTTCAGAAGGTATGTTAACAAATCAGCTTCAACATATAACCTTTCCATATAAAATAATGTGATGACTGGACTAACATCAAATTTTCATATTTATTTTCAGGCTAATAAAATGCCATTCATGCTCAACAAGAAATTAAGGTAATATTTTAATACTCACAACATCTCTCTATTCATCACAATATACTAATGCATCACTGATTATTTATTTACAGTAAATAGATAGAAATTAAATTAATGGTTAAAAATGGAGCTCTTATGAAAGTTCTCATACAAACCACATTCTCATGAATACAACTACAATGATCTTTTTGGCTTTATTGAATATTCTTTCTAAAGAACAATGTCTATCATTTAGTAGAGAAATTAAGTCAATCTTAGGAAGTACAACCAAAATTATCTGGAAGTTAGGATGGGAAGATTTTTATTCTCTTTCTTTTAAACTGAATGATCAAGAAAAAAACAACACAAAAATACACCAACTGCTAGAAAAGAACAACACAGTAAACAAAAGATTTGTTATGGGCTTAACTTTTTGTGAGTGCAAAATGAACACACATGGAAACAATAGTCAGGAAATAAATCAGTATTGCATTGGATTAAGAACCTTTTTAACGTGATGAAGAACAAGAAAGTCAGTTTAATATCTAAAATTCATCTGACTTAATCCATGGTATTACCAATTGCCTCATATATATTTAAAGTTTGACAGTGAATAAGAATGATCAAAGGAGAAAAATTGTCTTTGAATTGTAATGAAGTTAGCAAAAAAATGTCAAATCTGCCATGAATTACTCAAGACTAAACAAGTATGTTTTGGAAGAAATATATTTTTTAGAAGCAAAGATTGTGAGACTTCATCTCACATAATTTGTCCATTTATTAGGAGCAACTAGTCTGTACAGAAGGAAAATTAAGAGTTTCAGTTAAAAAGAAAGTAAGAGCGCACCAACAGGATAGACTGACATAATGACTGCAACAATGAATTTAAGTATTACAGATACTGTGAATATGGCAAAGGATTAGGGAAAATTTTGTTCAGTTGTTCTTGTGGTTAAAATGACTGATTTGACTATGAATAACAATGGTAAAAATCAAGTTTTCCATAGAGTTCTCATCCAAGGATGATACAATTTTGGTAACTTGTATGGGCATCCCTCAATGTTTCAGTGTCAAGAAAATAAAATAAATTCAAACCTTAAGCTCAAATAGATAAACAGAGGGAATGTGTGTATGATGAACTGTAAGGACGTAAAAAGAAGAGGATTGAAAAGAGGGTGTCTTTAGTCAGGTGAAAACAGAACAATCACCCAGTATCTAAAAAGTCTGACAATATTTTAACAAAAGTGCAAAACATCTCATCTAGTTGAAAGATTAATTGAGATATGGAGATAAAATTACTGCAGGCTTAAGGAGCTCTGGTGGCCTACTGATAAGAAGCTGTACTGAAAACTCAAACATGCATGGTTCAAATCTACCAGCAGAACTGCAGGATGATTGCCAATTTCCTTCTATGGAATTAACTGCTTCTCAAAAGCCACTGGAGGGTCAGCTATGAGTCAAAGTGTTGCATTTGTGCTATTGCAACTCCCTAGGGAGTATGTCACCAAAAACCCCTTAACTGTTATTAATTATCAAATTTCTAATGCTTTTCTTTTGTCTGGTCAATATGTTCAGCAAAAAGTCCGGTGTAATCATATTTATTCTTATTTTTATTCAAATTCTTCTTGTTGTTGTTGTTATGTGGCAAGTCGCTTGCTACTCATAGTGACCTTATGTA
>NW_006399906.1:6938268-6943809 GCF_000299155.1 Elephantulus edwardii | reverse complement strand
ACACACACACACATCTTTATTATTAAGAGTCTCTAATACCTGTAGGGAGCTAATATCGCATAGTTGTTTCTAGTTGTGCTGTTAACCCTAAGGCTGCACATCTCTAGCATGGAAAGTCCACCAGTGGTAGATGGATAGTAGTTCATACCACTGTGGTTTACAGTACTGGAAAACTAACCAAAAGTCACTATGGATTAAAACTTATTGCACAGTAGTGATATATTTCCAGTGAAGTAAGAGATAATACTGAGTTAGTGTAAATTACAATTGCTGATGACTGGTAAATGCAATCAATATTTCACTATATAGGACAAGTTCTTTGTTAATTTTATTACTGAATTTAATAAGAATGTGACAATAGTTGAGTATAACACAGATTATTTAACTGGTTTTATTTTTGTGTTAAAAAAATTACAAATACTGAATTGTGGTGCGGTAACAGAGTATTGAACATATCATGGACTGTCAGGAGTGCCCCTGGCTGCGGGAGTTTTTTCGACGTGACCTAAGGAGGAGGAGTGGGAATTGAGGAGGGACAAAAGACGCGAGAAAGGAGGCAAGACAGGCTCTGATCAAGCCTGAAATTTATTGAACTAATATCATAGGCTTATATAGGGTAACTGCCTAAGTCTCTAATGGGTTGCTGCAGAAAAACAGCCCCAGAATATCAGTTTACAATAGGAAGGAGGGGCAAGCCCCATGGCATTGAATTGCAAACACTGATCTAGTGGCAATCAGTTTCCCAGAGATGGGCTGGGTGGCCGCTGTGTGTCAGAAGTGAGTATGTAAAACGAGGTCCACGGACAGAAAGTGTTGCTCGCACCAGAGCCAAGATCAGCTCGGGTGGCTTCCCACACAAGAGAACTAATTGTTTTGTCGTGGAGAGGGTGAAACCAAGTTGCACCTTGGAGGCAAGGATTTTGAAGCTCTGTATGTGTCAAATGCAGTAATTGCTATCCCTGGTGGACAGTGGTGGAACCCCACGATTTAAAACAAGCTTGGAAAGCAGGAGTGGCCTCCACTTCCGTAAATAGCTTGCCTCTGGAAACCCTATGAAACTGGAAAAAGCATGAAAGTCATTCAAGTGTGGAGGACTTTCGTTCAAAGGGTCACTATGAGTCGCCTATGACTTTACTGAACTTAACAACAACAACAATTCTTATATTTTGGTCATGTTTTCTGGAGGGACCAATTCTTGGCAAAGAATATCATGCTTGGAAGCATGGAAAAACAGCAAGAAAGGAAGACTCTGGAAGAAATTGATTGACACAGTAACTGGGGCAGTGGGAGTACTGGTCTCAGAGACAGGGAGATGGGACAGGGTTAAAGTTACTGTTCCTAAGGGTCTCCATGTGTGTCGTAAGCAACTTGACAGCACATAGTAACAACAACATATAAATATTCTTTGATTAGCAATATTTTACACTTAATTGCACTTTACTCAGTTATAAATTAATATAATCAATTACTTAAAAATCAACATCAGTGGGCTTTGCTGATCCAATAAGTTCCAACACTTAACAGAATGACACATTGGTCTTACACTAAATACTTTTGCTTGAGTCCGTCATGTCAGTCCTTTACAGTGAGGATCTTCCTGTTTTTTGCACTCATACTCCAATTTATCATATAAGATGTCTTTCTCTAAGAACTATTTCTCCTGGATAACACGTGCAAATCATCTGAGACAAATCTTACTGTCTTTGCTTCTAAAGAGCATGCAGGTTATACTTATACCAAGATAGACGTTCCTTCAGTATTCTTCACCAACACCATAATTCAATTATTCTTTTGTCTTTCTGATTCAAACTTCTGCTTTTGTGTGAACCTGAGGCCATTGAAACACTATGATTTGGAATGAGCATAGTTGAATCCTCAAAGTGACTTTATTGATTTTTACCACTTCACAGGGATCTGTTGCAGTAGATTTGTCCCATGCACTAAATACATCACTTTATTTCTTGATCATTGTTTTCATAGGTGTTTATTATGAGTTAAGGAAAATGAATTCTTGAAAGGTTTAATGATTTCTCTACTAATCATGATACTGCTTATGATATCAATTTTGAGACGCCTGAAATTCCTTAGGTTGAAATACAGTCCCTATAGAAAGAAGTTATCTTGATCTTCATCAGCAATTGCTTCAAGTCTTTTTTGCTTTTAAACAAGTAAAATTGTGTTAACTTCACATGTTAGGTTGTTAAAGAATTTTCCTCCAAATTCTATACTGTGTTGTGGTTTTTGGTTTGTTTGTTTTTTGTTTTGTTTGTTTTTTGTTGTGTTGTTTGGGTTTGTTTTGTTGTTGTTGTGTTTTTGTGTGTGTGTGTATCACAGTTTCTCAGATTATTTGCTCATCATATTGTTGTTGTCGTTCTTTGGTGCCTTCGAGTCTTAGACGACTCCTAAGGACCCTATGAATGAAAGTCCTGAGCATTATTCATAGAGTTTCCAGAAGCAAGCCATTTTGGAAGTGGATACCACTCCTGCTTCCAGGCTGGTTTTAGTCAGGAAGTTCCAGCAAACACTTGATCTACTACAGTGCTGCAAATTGGCCCTGTGGTGAGAGTTTTTGTTTTCTTGATGTTGAACTTGAATCCATATTGAAGACTTCAGTCCTTGACTTGTTGCAGCAAACTCATCAGGTCTTCTTCAGTTTCTGTGGGCAAGGTTGTATCATCTGCAAAATGTAGGTTGTTGATATGTCTTCTCCAATCCTGACCACATATTCCTCCTCATAAAATCCAGCCTCTCAAATAATCTATTCTGCATATAATTGAAAAGGTATGGAGATAGGATGCATCCCTGACACACCCCTTTCCTGATTTTGAACCACGCAGTTTCTTTACTCTTATTTTGCAAGAGCACAATCGAGTGTTCTGGGATTCCCATTCTTCTCAAGGTTAGTCACAATTTGTTATCATCCACAAAGTCAAATGCTTTTGCATAGTCAATGAGACACCAAAAGAAGTTTCAAATGTTCTTTCCTTTCAGCCAAGATCCATCTGACATTGGTCTCTGAAAAGATTTTAAGCCTTAGACACTAAATGGAGAATCACAAAAAGAGTTGGAATCAAATAGATGAGTGAGTTTTGTTTTTATTTTAAGCAATGGGATACAGAGATAACAAAGTCTCATTCTCCAGTCTTAGAGGGTTCCTGTTTCAGGAGGAAGGGAAACAGAAATGTTAATCATAGAGATTAAATAAATATCACGATAAGATATACTACTCTGACACATATCTTTCCTAATATAAATTCTTATAATAGTACCCCTAGCTCTGTCTGTGAAATTATATCTTGGTCTATATATAAGTTTCACAGCGCACATTTTTTTTGTTGTTGTTAGATTCCATTGAGATCAGTACAATTCATAGCAACGGTATAAACAACAGATCTGAACCCTGTCCTTTCCAGTGCTATCATCATCATCATAGTTAAGTCCATTGCTACAATCACTGCCAATCTTCACTTCATTAAATATCTTTCTATCTTTGTCTGTCCTTCACCTTTCAAAACATAATGTGTCTTTCCAATTATTAGCCTCTCCTTCCAATATACTCAACTATATGACATAAAGTTTTGTCATCTTACTTCCCAAGAGCATTCTGGCCACACCTTCTTTAAGACATATATTTTTGGGGTTTGTTTTTGTTTGGTGTGAGGTTTTTTGTTTTGTTTTGTTTTTTGTTTTGCATTCCAAAGTATATTCACTACTCTTCTCCAACACTGCAGCTCAGAAGTATCAATTTTCCTTTTGGCACCTTTATTCATTGTCCAGCTTTTAGATGCATAAAAAGGAGTGAAAAGCCCATAGCCCGAATTAGGCACATTTTAGTTTTCAAATTGACATCATTGCTCCTCAGTAATTTGGAGAGATCATTGACAGCTGATTTCCCCATTGTAATATGTCTCCTGACCTCCAGACTGCTGGTACCAAGGGTGTTGATTGTGAGTTAAAGTAAGATGTGATTATTGACAATTTCAATATTTTTCCATTTCCATTATGATGTTGTCTCTTGGTCCAGTGGTGAGAAATTTTGTTTTCTTGATGTTGAGATAAAATTCATATTGAAAGATGTAATCTTTGTTTTTCAGCAGCAAGTTCTTCAAGTTCTCCTCACTTTTAGCAAGTAAGTTTATGCCATCTACATAAGGCAAGTCTTCCTCCATTCCAGAGGAAATATACAATCAAGGTGTGTTAATGATAACTGGTGATTGAAATGTAAAAGTTGCAAAATTTTAAAAAAATGTTGAAAAGAGTAAAGAAGGAATGGTAGTGAGAAGCTATACACTTAGTAAGAAAATATGAGGCCAGTTATACAATGATTACATTTTATATATGCAGTAATTTATTAATCAGAAATAACTTTTAACAAAAGGGATTTTTACATATACATCTCACTTGACACACTGCACAGAAATCTTATTGAATACATCTGTGAAAGGAAGCTTTAGATAAGTTCAATAACTGAAGTCAAAACCATGCCACCCACTGATTGTAACAGAACATCAATTACTGATGTGTAAGTTAAAATTGAAACTGAAGTAAATGATAAAAAGTCCACAAGAACAAGTATACAACCTTGAGTCTATTTCATTTGAATTTAAAAATTTTCTTACAAATATATTTGAGGCATTGAACACCAACAAAGATTAGATTAGTTGTGACATAACATAAAATATATTATTCATGAAGAAAGAAAACGGTCATTATGAAGAGGAGAAAGAAAAAAATGGATATAGAAAGAGACTCTGAAAACTGCACTGGAGATTAGACAAGTCAAAAGAAAGAAAGTGACGAGTACAGTTACAATGCTCTTCAACAAACTGTGTCATGTCCGTAACACAACCTTTTTGCTAAAATTGAGGAGGACCTGAAGCGCTTGCTGTAGAAGTCAAGACTGTAGTCATTAATATGGATTGAAGCTCAAGATGAAGAAGACAAGGATTATAACCACTGGGACGATTGGCAACACCATGATAGATGGAGAAGAGATTGAGGTTGTTAGCAATTGAAGCTTGCTCAGCTCCACAATCAACAAGCACTCTTGTCACTAGCAGTCAGGAAATCAAAAGATTCCTCTGGTACTTTTTGCTTTCAGCCAAGATCTGTCTAACATTAACTATAATATCCCTAGTACCACAGCCTCTTCTAAACCCAGCCTGCTCTTCTGGCTTTTTGTTTTTTTTTGTTGAAGGGAACATTATCTCATTTAAAATTAAGAAAGATGTAGCTCAAGATTGCATTCTTTCTCCATGATTTTTCAGTCTGTATAGTTAGCAAATTATTTGAGTGTGATACTGGACTCTATAAAGGAGACTGTAGCATCAGGATAAGAGAACGGCTGATCAGCAACATACCTTATGCAGCTAACACAACCTTGTTTGCTAAAAGTGAGGAGCTCTTTAAATTCTTGCTACAGAATATAATATACTACAGCCTTCAATATAGATTGCACCTCAATGTAAAAAAAAAACCTCAAAATTCTCACCACTTGACCAAAAGGCAACCTCATGATAGACAGAGAAAAGACTGAAACTG
>NW_006399906.1:6919770-6922787 GCF_000299155.1 Elephantulus edwardii | reverse complement strand
TATTTAAATTTATTGAGGCTAAAATATGATCTATTCTGGATAATGTTCCATATGTGTTGGAAAAGAATGTATACTGAAATTTTGTAGGGTACATTAGTCCATATAGATCTATGAAATTGAGTTCGATGATTTTGTAATTTAATTCTTCACCAACTTTATTGAGTCTCTTTCTGGTGGTTCATCTATCTTTCCTTGAAAGTGGTGTACCTAAGTCTCCTACTACTATTGTGGTGTTATTTCTTTTTTCAGTTCTGGTAATATTTTCTTTGCTCTATTTTATTTTGAAGCTCTATCATTTAGTGCGTAACTTTTTATGATGGCTATGTTCTTTGTTCTATTGGACCTTTAAGCATTATATAGTGTCATTCTTTATCCTTTATACTGGTTTGTACCCTGAAGTCTATTTTATCAGAGATTAGTATTGCTGCTTTTGCTTTTATTTTTTTGGTTGGCATTTGCTCGGTATATTTTTTCCCACTCTTTGATTTTTTAGTCTGTCTTTATCTTCACTTTTCAGGCACATCTCTTTTTTGACAGCATATTGATTTTCTTTTTTTAATCCAGTCTGCCACCCTTTTTCTTTTCACTGATCCATCTAAACCATTCACATTCAGTGCAATTATTTTACAAGGGAGGCAAGATTTTTTGTTGTTATCATTTTGTTGTTATTACTGGTTATTTTATTCCTTCCACTTTTATATGGTATCTTTGTGACAAGGATCTTTTTTAGGATTTCTTGCAACATTGGCCTTACTTTTCACAAACTCACTTAGTTTCTGTTTTTCTTCAAAATATCTTGATCTCTCCATCATATTTGATGTACATTTTTTCAGAGTATCATTTTCTTGTTTGACGATTGTGTACTTTGAGTGTTTGATATATTTTAATCTGTTTCCTTGCTCACATAGTCTGCTGAGAAAACATTATTTGCTCTTACTTGCTCACCTTATAAGTTACTCTTCATTTTTCCCTAGCAGCTTTCAGAATTCTCTCCTTGTCTTTGATTCTGGCAAATATGACTATGATATGCCTTGGGGTTTTTTTCCTTTTTTTTGTCTATTCTATTGGAGGTTTGTTAGCTTCTTGGATATATCTTGGATATATGTTCTTTCATTCTTCATGATACTTGGAAAATTTTCCTTTGGTAACTCCTCCACACTTTCTTCCATACTTTTATTTTTGTTTCTTCCTGTTGGGATTTTAATTATGTGCATGCTATTCTTCTCAGTGATGTCCCACGTTATTTTTGGATTTTCTTCATTTTCTATCCTTTTTGATTCTGCTCTTTGTTCTAGCACATCCGTACTGAGAGGTTTATCTTCTGTTCTACTGATCTTATTGTTTATATCATCTATTAAGCTTATATTTTCCTCCACCATGTTGGCACCTTCTGAAACACTGGTCTTAATATTCTGGATTGTTGTTTCTTATTTTTCTATATTCCTAATATCTCATTGGTTTTACCTGCTTTGTCTTGTATTGCTTTTTAATGTTCATCTTGAGTTTTGTTTATAGATTCGTCCAATACTTCCATTGTTTTATTTGTCTATTGAAAATATTTGATCATTGTTCTTTTGGATTCTGTATCAGGAAGATTAATTAGACATTTTGCCTTCAAGGAATCCATTGATTTGACTTCTTGTTCACAGTTTTTGGGGTGATATCTTGCTTTGGTTTTGTGTGGAGTGTGACATAGTCTATTTCTTCCTTTTCTTCGCTGTCATAGAGATTTCTTGCCAGTGGTCCTCACTGATTCTTTGTCTGGAGGCCTTGGCTGGGGAGCTCTTTGCTCTAGTAGATAGGAGAGCAACTCACCCTGCCTAAAGTACTATTTGTTCCCCAGGTGATTGTCAGAAAAAGCGCCCTTGACCGGGGCACTCACTCACACAGGCTCAGCTAGAGCAATTTTCCCTTTGGAAGTCTTTCTGGTTCCATGCAGCTAACCATATCTGCACTTTTTAAATGGTTAACTTCAAAGGAAATATTTTCTGGAAGCCTGCTATTTATTTAGAGAAAACATCCACAAACATTTATATAGAGGTCTGGAACAAGAATAATTTAAGTTCTAAGGGCCATATTGTCTTGATTTCAATGCTTTCAGTATGTTATTGTAGCACAAAATTAGCCATAAAAAATGTGTTGTCAATGATCATAGCAGTGGTCCAACAAAACGTTATTTTATGGCACCAAAACTGAAAAATTACTAGTTTTAACATGTGTTGGAGTCTTCTTCTTTTCTCCTCTACTTAATTATTTAAAGATGCAAAATCTTTTCTTAGTTCTGAATGAACACAGGAAACATACAGCAGTTTGTTCATATAAACACAATCCCGTGTGTTTATTAAATTCATTTTTTTTCTGATTTAATAAATTTAAAAAATTGAGATGCTTTATGCTTCCAGATGTTTGATTTATTCTAATTATTTTCAATAGCCATATTCTCCAGAAAGTACTATCCTTCTTATAATTAAATTAGTTGTCTTAACATTGTTTCCTTTTTATGTGTTTTCTTTATATTTACTATATCATCTCCCTTCTCTCATTCAGTTTTCCACAATGGATCTTAGGTCCTACAGCCGTCTAATATTTTTGAGTTTTTGCCTTGAGGATGTTTCTTTTTCCAGAATTTTTATATATCATTGCTTATACCAAGTGGAACAATGCTGAAGTTATAGATGTGATTATTTCAGATTATTCCCAGAAGTCTTTGTAATAGATTGAATTATTGAATGGATCTTGACTTCCATTACCAAGGGAAAGAGAAATTCACAGATTATGAGACAATTAAAAATTCTGTATTCTAAATTTATATTCCATACGTGTAAGACAATTTGTGTTGGCTACATATGTATTATCTGCATATAAAAGACTTTGCCATTAGGAACATTGTCAGAATCTTTACTACTATGAGAACTAGATATTGGCGTTTTTTTTTATGATTATCTCTCCCAAATTTCAGAATAGGTGCAAGAAGTCATATTCATAAAGTTAAGAATTAATATACACTTCTTTTAAAT
>NW_006399906.1:6918455-6919516 GCF_000299155.1 Elephantulus edwardii | reverse complement strand
GCCTCTCCACCTTCAGCACCACTGACCACACAACAACTTCCCTTTATCCTTTGGTATTTTATACACATCTATTCTTACATAAAAGTCTTATGAAGTGTTTGTCCTCATGATACTGAGTTCATTCAGTAATATATTATTTAGCTTCTCCCATATTATATAGTATTTTTCAAAAGCATTACTTCTATATTCTAAATAGTATTCTACCTTGTGAATATATAATAATTTCTCAATTCATTTGTTTACTAATGGATATTTAGGCTGTTTCCATTTTTTGATACTATGAATAATGGTATTATAAACATACAAACCTTTGTGTCTCATTTTTATTTTCCTTGGGTCATATTCCAAGCAATGAAATAGCAGGGTCATATGGAATTTCTATGTTCAGCTTTTAGAGGAAATGCCAAACTGATTTCTAGAGTGGTCGTATAATTTTAAAATCCCACTAACAGTGTATGAGATTTCCAATTTCTCCACATCCTCTCTAACATTAAATGTTTGCTGTCCTGCCTGTTAAACTTTGTTAATGTTACTGGGATGAGACGATATTTAATTGTGGTTTTGATTAGCATGTCTCATATCACCAGTGATTTTGAACATTTCTTCATATGGATAAAAAAATAGTGGCATAGTTGTGTTTTGGGGAAAACAGAGATAATAAATAAAGCATGTGTATAATTGTGGATGCTTAGAGTAAATTTTGAACCGACCCATAGCTGACTCTCTGGCATGTTTTAAGAGGCAATTAATCTTAAGGAAAGGAGATTTCCCATCTTTTTCTGCAGAGCAGCAGGTGGCCTTGAACTGTGTGCCTTGAGAATTGTAGTGCAGCTACTTGCCACTGTTGTTGTTGTTGTTTTTATGTTCCATCGAATCGCTTGCGGCTCATAGCAACCCTATGTACAACAGCCCTAAACCCTGCTCTATCCTGTGCCAATCACACTGCCTCTGACACACCAATCCCGGTTACCCCAGTCACAGATTCAATCTACCTCATGGAGGTGTTCCCCTCCTGTGCTGTCCCCCTACCCTCCCAAGCATGATGTCCCTCTCCAAGGACA
>NW_006399906.1:6911560-6917710 GCF_000299155.1 Elephantulus edwardii | reverse complement strand
AAAAAATATTAAAGATTTTAAAAACAACAACAACTATAATGTAGATGTCTAAGGAACACAGTAGTAATTAATTTAAGAGTGGGCATGATTGTTAAGACTTTGACTTACCATGCATTTCGTCAGGAAAGATCAATATCTAGAAAATAATGTTATATTTTGTAAATGAGAAGAAGATCTGTGCAATGGAAAGGAAAAATTCTCAGTGAAGTGAATTGACACGATATCCATAATCGTGGACTCAAATGTATGAACAATCATGAAGTTAGCACAAGACAAAACAATATTTCTGTCTATTATACAGAAAAGCCATTTGAGGTTTTTGTCAGATGCTGTCAAGTTGACTGCAGCTCATGATAACCCTATGAGCAGCAGATGAACTCTGGCCTATTCTGAGCAATCCTTAACTTCGACACAGATGATCCATTGCTACAGCCGCCATTGACATTCTAGTACAATTTTATGTGCAAATGGATGCACATAAAATGAATTCACATTAGTGCAAATGGATCCATTTTGGTGGTTTGTATTTTTTTTCCTGTGCCCTCTGTTTTTGTAGTGATCTTTTGCCCTCTTCATGGATGATACCCTTTATGTAATCCCACAATTTATCTTTTCTTTGGTCATCGATATTCAATGCTTCAAACCTATTTTTGCAGTAATTTTAAATTCAGGTGGAATACACTCAAGGCTGTATTTTGGTTTGTATAGACTTGTTTTTATTTTCTTCAGCCTCAGTGAGAATTTGCACTTGAGTAATTGATGGTTTGTTCCACGGTCAGCCCCTGACTTTGTTTTTTTTGCTTCTCCAATGATTCATTTCACAGATATAGTCAATGTTTTCCCCATGCAACCTATCTGGGGATGGCCATGTACCCTTTAGAAAAGGCATTTGTGATGAAAATGAACATATGAAATTCTTTCATTCTATTTCCAGTCTTACTTCTATCACCAATCCATACTTTCAGACTAATATTCTTTCTTAATTCTTTCCATCTTTTACAATTATCAATAACACACCTTAATTACATTTAATAAGCCCATAAGAGTGGATTTTTTGAGGTCTTACTAAGTTTTTAAGTTCAAATGTAAAGCATGATTAATTAGAAAAATGTGAAAATTACATAACAAGCCACATATTCCTGACCTTGTCCATCAAGATCCTTTGTCACATTTTTATCAGGAAGACACATATTTTTAAAATGCACTGTGATATATAGAGGAAAAATGTTTTTCTTACTCACCAACATACTTTTGGTGTGTTTTCAGGAGAGTTTATTTCTTGGAAAAAGATAAACTGGGAAGGTCAAGTGTCAAGAAATTAGATGAGGATGTTTATTGAGACTGACTGATATGTGGATTGTTTCAAAATAAGTATATTGTTAGCCTCTGATTAAATTCTCAGCTATTAACTGAAAATATATATGAACTTTATGAACTTTGCATGTAAACTAGTGCAAAATAAAATTAAAAAAGAAAAAACACCAGCTGAGCACAAAATACTTAAAAGTTTTAATCCAGTTTGTATCAAGCAAGTTCTGACTTTTATATTGTAAACCTCCTGTGTTATAAAACACAATTGTACTTTGTAAAGCTTTCACAACTTTGTCACACAGATGCACATCATTGATTTTGAGTTTTACAACTATCTTTCAGTTAATAGCCAAGAGCTTAACTACTATACCACCAGATATGCAAATAAAAGCTAGGCATAAAAAAAAAAGAAAAGAAGTTATCATTAAAGCTTAATTTTAAAAATTGGAATGATAAACCAAACATAAATTCTGAGATGAAGAAAACAAACAAAAACAAGCTTTAGAAATTAATTTTAGGCATGTATATACATTGTTCACAAGGTTGGTATGAGTTTGTATGAGCTACATGGCATGTAACATCAATAGCCACATATAAATTAGCAAAATAAATGCATTTAAGATTGAAATGCCTAAGAATTACAGAAAGTAGAATTAAAATTACACAGTTTAGAAATTCTTGTTCAAGAATCAATACTTGAAAATTCGAAATAATCAGGAAAATAAAAGATGCAATGTATGAAATACAGAAATCTCCTTGTTTCGTGTTACCTGAAATAAGATAATACAATACAAATTGGAAGGTTTCTATGAGTCATCCACCACCACTCATAACAATAGTTAAAGTTCCAGTCCTTGGGAAATGACACCATGCTGAGAGAAGTGGAAGATCAGAGAAGAAAAAAAGATCCTCATCATGGTGGATTGATACAGTGACTGTAACAATGGAATTGAGCATGTCTTGGATTGTAAGGATGGAGTAGGATGGAGCAAGGGATAGATCTGTTGTGCATAGAATTGCTGTGAGTCATAGAGAAAGCTCTATTGGCCTAGTGGATATAAAGTTATGCTATCAAGTCAAAGATGAGTGATTTTTTTGAGGGGGGTTAAATTTTATTTTAATAATTTTAATGAACATTTGCAGAGATTTTGGATTTCCATTCATTCATTGTTGCACTTTTCTCCCTGACCAACCCCCCCTCCCCTAGTTCTCTCCTCTCTTTGAAAAGTAAAAGAAAAATTCTTTCTTTGGTGTACAGTTCCCCCCGCACCCCTCCCACCTCCCCAAGTACACTCCACTATGCAACCTTAATTGTGGACTCTTGTGATAACTATAATACCCTATCATATATTGCTTTTAAATTATTCTCTCCCTCATCGGTTTCAATGCAGTAAGGTGAGTGATTTTAATCTTCAGCCCTCAGACCTGGTTTTGTTTTTGATCAAACAGAAGTCCTAATGGTATAGCACTGATCTGTCCATTTGCTGTACAGATGTAACTCATGGTTGCTATGATGCTAAACATTGTGACAGTGATGTGTAAAATGTGATAATTGTTACCCATGGTGGGGAGTGTTAGGTGGAACTCTCAGATTAAAACAGGTTTGGAAGCAGGAGTGGCATCCACATCAAAAATAACTTGCCTCTGAAAATGCTATGAATTTAGAGAAACAATGAAAGTTATACAATTGTTTAAGTTTTTCATTCATAGGGTCGCTATGAGTCATCTACGACTTGACAACACTTAATGACAACAAAAATACAGATTGGGGAATGTAAGAATATACATTTTTTTAAACAATCTAATTAATATGAAAGTTGTTGATATTGTGGTGTTGTTGTTTTTGAAGTTTTTATTAAGTGCTAGAAAGTCAAGTACAACTCATAATGATCCTATAAACAACTCTGATTCATATCCTGTCCTGTGCTATCCTTGTTGTTCTTGCGTGTAAATTGAGCACAGCTCATAGCAACGCTATGAACTAAACGCCTGAAGCCACTCTATAACTACCAACATTTGTCAAAATTCCGTTTCCAGAGGCATGTTGTTTAGGAAGTCAATGACACTTCTGATTCCAATGTGTGATATCCTTACTATATCTTATATATGTGATGCCATTTCTGCAGCCACTGTGTCAATCCATCTGGTTAAGGGTCTTCCTCTCTTTTGCTAATCCACTACCTTGTCAAGGTAATCCCTCTCCAAGGACTGGCCTCTCCTTGAAACATGTCAAAATATATGAGATGAAGCTTCACCATCCTCAGCTCAAAGAAATAGGCTGGCTGTGCTGTGTTTAAGACATATCTGTTTGTTCTTTTGTCAGTTTATCGGACAGTCAACATTCTTCTCCAACACTACAATTAAAAGATATCAATCTTTCTCCAGTTATCTTTATTCACTTTTTTGTTCTCTGAAAAATGTCAGATAATTGAAAAGAACATGGACTGAATCGAGAACACCTTAGTCTTTAATCTGACATTATTGCTCTTCAAGGAGATCTCTGATAGTAGACATTTCCAATGTAATACATCAATGGTGTTTGGGGACAAAAGATAAAATCATTGACAACTTCAATTTTGTCTCCATCTATCATGATATTGCCTTTTGGCCAATGGAGAAGACCTTCCCCCTTCCCCCTTCTTACTGAGATGGAATCCAGACTACAACCTGTAGTCTTTGATCTTCTGCAGTAAGTTCTTCAAATACTGATCACATTCACCAATCAAAGTTTTGTCATCTGCATAATGAAGACTGTTGATGTGCCCTCCTCCCAGCTTGATGTTACTGTTATGTGCCATTGAGTCAGCCATTACTCATAGCAACTGTATGCACAATAGCTCTTAACCATGGACTATCTTAGCTAGTATCACTGACTCTGACACACCTACATCCATTACCTCAGTTGGTGTGTCAGTTCATCTCATCTGGGGTTTTCCTCTCCTGTGTTTTCCCTTCATTCTGCCAAGCATGATGTTCTTCTCTAAGGACTGGTCCTCCTGACTACATGTCTAAAATATGTGAACTTTACAACTCTTGCCACCAAGAAGAAACTTGGTTTGATCCTCTCCAAGACAGACCTGTTCATTCTCCTGGTGGTTCAAGGTATGTCTAATACTCTTCCCCAGAACCATAGCTGAAAAGCGTCAATACTTTTTTTGTCATCCTTACCAATTGTACAGGTCTCTAATGCATAGCATAATTATGAAAAGCATGGGCTGCATCAGGTGTACACTAGTCTCTAGACTAATATCACTAATCTTTAGCACTTTGGAGATGTCACTGATAGTAGATTACCCAATGCAATTCATCTTTTGGTTTCCTGACCGCTGGGGCCAAGAGTATTGATTGTGGAGCCAAGCAAACTGAAATTGTTAACAACTAACTTTGAGCCATGCAATGTTTCCTTGGTCTGCTCTGAGGACTGCTTCCTGGTCCAAGTATAGGTTTTTCATAAGCACAATAAAGTGTACTGGGATTCCCATTCTTCTTAAAGTTAGCAAAAAATATCGAGAACTGGTGGGATACAAGTTAAAGCAAACTGAAGTATTAGAGCAAAACAAGGCACTGAAAATTAAAATAATAACATCTGAGATATCTCAACAAATGAGTTAAGTATTGCTGATGTTCACTTTTCTATGAGAAGTAATTTTGGAAAAAAGATACCTGGCCAAATAGAAAATTAGGCTTAATGGGGTTTTTTTGGTTTTATTTTGTTTTGTTTTGTTTTTGCAAAAGTTTAAACACTGCAAAGTGACTGGTACAGTATATCAACTGATAACTACCAGAAATGTAAGCTGGGTTTAGAAGAGGTTCTGGTACTAGAGACATTATTGCCGAAGATCAGAAGGAATTAAGGGTATCCAAATCGGCAAACAGGATGCAAAACTATCTCTCTATGCAGATGATATGATTGTATACTTAGAAAACCCTAAAGACTCAACAAGAAAACTATTGAATATAGTTGACCAATTCAACAAAATGGTAATATACAATATCAACATATAAAAATCAACTGCATGTCTCTACAGTGATAAAGAGAATACAGAATTGGAGTGAAGAAAAAGAATACCTTTCATAATAGCTAATCACAAGATTAAATCTAATCTTGGGAGTAAATCCAACTAGAAACACAAAAGATCTATTCAAAGATAATTGCAAAACATTGATACACAAAACAAAAAGAGACCTAGAGAAATGTAAGAATATACCATGCTCTTGAATAGGAAGAATCAATATTGTGAAAATGACAATTCTGCTAAAGGCAATCTACAAGTTCAATGCAGTCCCAATACCAATACCAACTCAATTTTTCAATGAGATGGAAAAAGTAATTTCAAATTCATCTGTAATGGAAAGAGACCCCAAATAAGTAAAGCATTAATGAAAAAGAGAAACAAGTAGGAGGAATCTTACTCCTTGATCTCAAATCCTACTGTACTGCCATGGTGGTCAAGACAGTGTCATACTGGTACAGTGACAGAAACATAGATCAATGGAATAGAATTCAGAACCCAGAAATCAGGTCATCTATTTATGATCAACTGATTTTTGACAAGGAGATGAAATCAGTTAAGTGTGGAAAGGAAAACTTTTTAAACAAATGGTGTTGACAAAATTTGAAAATTATCTTTATAAAACTCAAACAAGACCCATACCTCACACCATACACAAAAAACAACTCAAAATGGATCAAGGACCTAGAAGTAATATCAAAGACTAAAAACTTCATTAGAGAAACTCTTGTAAAAGCTCTAGAAGCACTAATCCACAATATTAACAGCCTTCTTAGCATTCTGAAAGATCTACAAGCAGGAAAGAATAAAATAGATCGATGGTACC
>NW_006399906.1:6905019-6907485 GCF_000299155.1 Elephantulus edwardii | reverse complement strand
GCTGTTGTGCATAGGGTCGCTATGAGTCGGAAACGACTCAACGGCACATAATACCAACAACATATTACTTTTATACTGTTCTCTCCCTCATCGGCTTCAATGTAGTAAATATAATTTATCCAGTTTATCTCAGTCTAATCCCCACCCTGACGTCAGCCTCATTCTACAACAGTGGCACCATACAGTATTTGTCCTTTTGTGACTGAGATATTTTACTCAGGGTAATGTCCTCCAGGGTCACCCATTTTGAATAATATTGAATGAGTTCCTTGTTTTTCAAGGCAGCGTTGTATTCCATTGACATTTTTAAAGCGAAAAGTGAACTATGGGTGTGGTAGGGAGGAAAATGTACAACAATGAATGAATCGAAATTCAAGTTTTCTAGTTTCTTTTGTTAAAATATGAATATAAAATAAAGAAAAAATAAAGTTGGAATCAATGATACTACAATAAGGTTTTGATGGGGGACATTTTAAATTATCATGAAAAGCAGCAAGAAGAATACTTGGTATAAAGAATTCTCTGATTTTTTCCTTTTTTGAGCAAGTGACACATATACCCAGACACACACTGTTGATAACTTCTAAGAACTATTATTCTAGAAGCTTGTAAATTTACATAAAAACAAAAGTCATCACTGTTGAGTCAAAGTTGATTTGTAGTTGAGCCTATAGAAGGTTTTCAGAGGCTACGTCTCATAAGACAAGATTACCCATCTCTTTTTTTATTTTCACATAGATACTGATGTGTTTGCATTTGCTGTGTTCAGGTTAGCAACACAATTCCCTAAGGACTATACCACCAGAGTACTCTTAGAAAGTCATAAAGATTTTGTAAATAAACTACTAGAAAATTTTTTTTAAAAAGTAAAGTTATAAGAAGCAATAACAACTTAAGAAATGCATGACATTGCATCTTATCTTCCTCCTGGTTATTCCTAATTTTATAAACTTGGTACTTGAAGAATAACCCATGGATAATAAAATAATGCTAATAAATGAGATGTCCGTTGTTCTAGCATTTTCGACGTTAAAATATCACCCAGTATTTCTACATTTATCAATCATCTTTAATATGCAAATAGTCTCATACATCACAACGTCCTATCTTGTTTCATATTTTTCAGGGGCTTCTCTATAATTCAGCAATTCTGTCACTTTACTTGTTACTTTATATAGAACAGAATTCTATGTAATATTACTTTTTCGTATGACTAAGTGCTCTTGAGATGATAAAAGTGAAGATTGAATTAAATGAGATGGCATTACACATGCATATTCAAATTATGTAAATATTGTTGTTAGGCAACAGTTCTGGTCTCAATTATTTCCTCCTCACATCATATAAAGAAACTCCTTATGTTTCTGAAGTTAGGTAATTCCTTTTTTTTCTTCTCCTCGTTATGTTTCATTAATTCTTTGCTGCTGTGAATTGTCATATACATTTGAGAGAGAATAAAAAAAAGATGAGTAGCTTCAGGTAAGGTATCCTTGTAATCATTATTTAACATGTTATTGCTGTCATCATGGGACATGTCTATTTCAGAAGAGTAGTTACTTTACAATATTGAGTCTGCAAAACATCCTAGTTCATTAGTTCTGGCCAAGAGAAAGACTTGGTTCATTAGTCAGAGGAATTAACTCATCCATCATGCACAGTAACACAAAAACTCTACCTCAACTGTCATTTTTTTCTCTTACAAATGATCATTTCCTTTCTAATGTTTTCTATCCTGTATTGATAAACTATGCATTTTCAATTTCATTTTTCAGATGATCTGTGAAGGGTTTTCTACAATAAAATCAGCTTTTAAGAAATGACTGTGTTGAAAATATGGAAATTCCAATGCCTTGATGAATATTGTTATATTCTTTAGGGCCATTTTTATAAGAAGGTATAATATTAACATACCAAATACTACACATTGAAACTCCACTCAGCTTTTCAGAAGGGCAGTTATATCATCATATAAGAATATGGACAATCTCCTTAAGTTCTACTTCCCTCTGCTGCAGTGTGATAATAATCTACAGTTCACAAAGTTAACTGAATAAGTATGCATAAAACTTCATACTGTTCACACAGAGAAAATGTCTAAAGTCATAGAATTTACTAACAGACAGTAACAATAACTTCTAGATAAAACCATAACTGGAAGGTCAGCTATTGGTCAGTTAGCAGTACACAGTAACAAATAAGACCATAACACCATTTAATGGTTTTGAAAAAAAAGAAAGTACAACAATTGCAAAACTATTTAACTAACTTGTTATTTAAAAAATACCAAACAAAAACCAGCAATAAAGAGTATTAAAATTGTTATATTTTCTTCTTAGATTTATGCCTTAGAAAGATATATCTGTATGTTAATTTTGTTCTGACTCAGTATCAAGAAAACAAAGATTCTCACCAGTGGGCCAGTTGACAGCATCAGGATGGATGGTGAAGAGATTGAGATTGTTAAAA
>NW_006399906.1:6902408-6904298 GCF_000299155.1 Elephantulus edwardii | reverse complement strand
GCATGTATTTTTATATACACAATCCACGTAGTTCAGTTTCTTACACTAGGCTTTCAGAACTCCCTATGATATATAAATTCGCTAAAACTATAATAATGTATATTGTTGTTGCTGTACTTAGGTGCTATCAAGTAAAACTCATGGGAACCCTATGAGCAAAGTTGCTGAACCTTGCTCTATCCTGTGTCATCCTTATACTTTCCAGCACACAAGAGCCCATTGCAGCAGTCATTGTGTCAATCCACCTGGTCTAGGATCTCCCTCTTCCTCGCTGACCCTTCATCCTTCCCAACATGTCCTTATCCAAGGAATAGCCCCTCCTAACAATATTCTTACCTCCAAAGAGCACTCTGGCTGCACCCTCTCTGAGTCATATCTATTTGTTATCTTGGCCATCCATGGGTTGTGCTGTGCTCATCTCCAATACCAGAGCTCAGAGGTATCAATTCTTTTTCTGTCATCTCTATTCACTGTCCAGTTCTCAGCTATATAATCAGAAGGCTGTGGCCTGAATCAGGCACATTTAGTCTTCAAACCGGCATTATTACCTCTCAATAATTTGGAAAGGTATTTAACTGTAGATTTTACCAGTGCCATGTATCTCCTTATTTCCTGACTGCTAGTACCCAAGGGTGTCAACTGTGGACCAAAGCATGATGAAGCTGTCGACAGTTTCAATTTCCTCTCCCTTCATCATGATGTTGACTTTCAACCCAGTGGTTAAAATCTTCTGTATGCAATTCAAACCAAAGCTACATTCTTTGATCTTCTGGAATAAGTGCTTCAAGAGCTCTCTTTCAGCAAGAAAGGTTGTGTCATCTGCATAACACAGGTTGTTGATGAGTCTCCCTTTAGTCCTGATGCCACACTCCTCTTCACAGTCTCCAGCTTCTTGGATGATTTGCTCAGCATACAGCTTTAATAGGTGTGGAGAGAATACAAACCTTCTCAATTTTAAACCTTGCAGTGTTCCCTGCCTGTTTGCACAATAACATTTTGGTCCAGGTATAGGTTACACATAAGGACAATTGAATTGTGAGGTGATAGCAAGGATAGCTCCCATGAAGAAAGCAAAAGATCATTACAAAAGCTGAGGAGAAAGGGGGGAAAAGGACCCAAAGGCAAGATGGATGTCAGAAGAAGAGACTCTAAAGATGGAACTGGAGCATGGAGAATACAAAACAAAAGGATGTCATGATAAAATAAAAGACTTGAACAAAAGATTTTAAAGGGGAGCTCAGGAGGACAAAGTAAACTATTACAATGGAATATGCAGAGAAGTGGAATAGGAGAGTTAAAAAGGGCAGAATTTGCTCTTCATTTCTCAAGCTGAGAGAACTGAAAAACAAATTTAAGCCTCATGTCATAATATTGAAAGATGCTTTAGGAAATACATTGCATCACCCAGAATGCATCAAAGGAAAATGGAGAGAATATACAGAGTCATTGTACAAGAACTGATTGACATAGAAAAATTTCAAGAAGTACCATAGGAACTGGCGCCAAAGGTGATGGAGGAGGAAGTGGAAGCTGTATCCAAGGGTTTGGCAAAAAATAATGTCCCAGGAACTGATGGGGTACCAATTGATTTATTTCAATTAACAGATGTGCTCACCAGTCTGTGCTAGAAAATTTGGAGAAGAACCATTTGGCCGATGGATGGAAGAGATCTGTATTTGTTCCCATTCCAAGAATGCTGATTTAACTGATTGTGGAAATTGTTGAACAAGATCATTAATATCACATGCAAGCAAAATATTGCTTACGATTATTAATAAAGGAGCTGCGGCCCGGCGGGAGCTGCGGCCTGGCGGGAGCTGCATCACTACTGACCTGCCCTCGGGTTGACTCAGCAATTCTGGTAAATCACCACCTGTAGCAGAATCATCA
>NW_006399906.1:6877010-6879833 GCF_000299155.1 Elephantulus edwardii | reverse complement strand
ATACAGATTGAAAACTTATGGAGACAGAATACATCCCTGACGAACCCCCTTCTTGATTTTGGACCATCCACTGTCTCCTTGCTCTGTTCTTACAACTGTCTCTTGGTCCAAGTATAAGTTTCGTGTTACCATGATCAAATTTTCTGGGATTCCCATTCTTCTCAGTGTCAGCCACAGCTTGTTGTGATGCACACAGTCAAAAGCCTTTGCATAGTCAATGAAGCAGAGATAGACATTCTTCTGGTATTCTTTGTTATTCCTTTTAGAATGCATTTTAAGGGACAAAAATCCTGAATGTCATAGAAATCACCCCAATATCTGAATAAAAGTTATTTTGATATAGATAATTTTACTTAAATATCAATCAAAGCTTAAAAAGCAACAACACCTTATTCAATAATATAGATAGTTCAACACTATGACATGGACATATTCTTGAGAATTACTCATTATAAAAACTAGAAAACTATAAATTCTATAGCAATCCATGAAGAAAATGGTTTTTGTTTTAGAAAATTAGATATAAATAATTTACTAAACATTGAAAATACAAGCCATATAGACCCTGAATATTGCACTAGAGCACTGAGAGGCCAAAACAAAGTGAAGAACTCAAGATATTAAGGACCTGAACAGAAGATTTCAAAGGACAACATGGGAAGACAAAATAAAGTATTATAATTAAATGTGCAGTGAGTTGGAATAGGAAAATCAAAGGGCAGAACTCTTTTGACATTTCTTAAGCTGAAGGAACTGAAGAATAAATTCAAGCCTTGCGTTGTAATATTTAAGGATGCTTTGGCAGAACATTGAATGACCAAGGAATTACCAAAAGAAGATGAATGGAGAACATAGAGTCACTATATGAAAAATAATTTGACTGGCACAGAAGAATTTCATTTAACAGCAAATTTGATCAAAACCCTATAGTGATGAAGGAGGAAGTATAAGGTGCTCTAAAGGAATTGTCAACAAACAAAGCCCAAAGAATTGGTGGCATACCAGTTAATGTATTTTGACAAACAGATGCAAACCTGGATGAGATGGCTTGACATGGTAACTGGGGCAATGGGATTAGGTGTGTTGGTGTCAGTGAGACTGGGTCAGGATAGGGCAGAGTTCAAAGCTATTGTGCAAAGGGTCGCTATGAGTCGTGGGCAATTCGATGACACATAAGAATATAACACACATTTTAACATACACACAATGGCATATTTCATTTTGGGGGATTTATATGAGTACTAACTATTACGAAATTGAAAAGAAAAATATCAAAAAAGATGAATAAATCTTACAATTCAATCTCTAGTAACGCAGAATTACCATCAATGTTGTTGCTGTTGAGTTGAATGTGACTAATAGTTTCTGTTGTGGATTGAATTGTGTCTTCTAAAAATGCATGTGAAGTTGACTAGTACATGATATTAAGTTGATCTTATATGTAAATCCTAATATCCTTTATAAATGAGGCAAGATTAGATGTAGTAATGGTATAATTCATTTTTTCTTAGGATGCAATTTTAGATGTAATCAAGCAGTTGTCAATGGATTAAGATGGAATCCATCTTCCTTGGTTAAACCCTGAGTAGGACTTTCCTTGAGGTGTAACGTGATACCTTTTATTCCACAATATATAAAAAGAAGAGAAGAGGAAAAGGGGAAAAGAAAATATTACCAAGAAAAAAGACCAAGGTTTCATTCCTGGGAAACTCAACACAGCAGAAGGTCAAGACACATGGAGATCTCTAAACTTAACAGTTGCTGATATAAACAACAATTTTTTTTCTAGAATTAACAGAGAAAGTACAGTTTCTCTTAGAACTAGCACCTTGAGTTTAGTCTTCTAGTCTCATAAATCATAAGAGAATAGTTCTGTTTGTTAGTGCCATCCATTTGTGACATCTCTGTTATAGCAAGGCTAAATAATAAAAAGAATTTATAAAACAGAATAAAATTGCACATAGATTTCCCAAATCTAAAAATCTTTCAGAAAGCAGAGCACCACATATTCCCTTGTGGATTTGAATATCTTCTTTTCAGAAGACCAAATGCTTAAACACTGCACCCCCAGAGGTCCTCTGTAATATGATAGTTGGAGAAAAGTAATATTATAATAAAAAGAGAAAAAGTACTGAATTTCTAAGCAATTTCATCTTACTTTCATTTGATCCACAATCAACTTGGATTGAAGCAGTTATAAAGAAATCAAGGTACTGGCAAACCAGTGGCAAAAGATCTTCTAAAGTATTAAGTAAGTTTATCAGTTTAGAGATTTAGATACACTTGACCCAAAGTATGGTATTTTCAATTTCTTAATGTGCATACAAAACCTGGATAATGAATAATGAAAACTAGGAAAAAAGATATCTTTAAATTATCGTGTTTGTGACTAATGTTAAATATACCAGGATTACTGAAACAGGTTGCTTGGGTGGCTTAGTGGTAAGGAAATACAAAGATATGTAGCTCAAACCACCAGCTGCTATGTGGGGTTAGCATGGGAAATGTCCCCCCATGAGATTTACTGACTTGGGAAAACTTTCTGGAAGGTCAGCTATGGGGTGCTTCAGACTTGAAGGAATGTAACACTAATAACGATTAGAAGAACAAAGAAATCTACCTTAGAAGAGGATCAGCTAGAATGCTATTCAGAAGTTAGCATAGTGAGACTTGATCTCATGTATTTTGTATGAGTAATTTGAAAGTATCAATATCTGGAATGGATATCATTCTTGGCATAGGGTCACTAACAAAAATAAGTCCTCAAAGAAATAGATTGAAACTGTGGCTTTAACAAATAGCTCAAACATAACAAAGATTGCA
>NW_006399906.1:6875856-6876470 GCF_000299155.1 Elephantulus edwardii | reverse complement strand
TTACCCCAATAACTGCATCTCATTGAGGGTCTTCCTCACCTGCGCTGTCCCTCCACCTTCCCAAGCATGACATCCCTCTCCAAGGACTGGTCCCAGCTTGCAACAAGTCCAAAGTATGTCCGGCAAAGCTTCACAATCCTGGCTTCCAAGGAGTAGCCGGGCTTCGTCCTCTCCAGGATGAACTTGTTTGTTCTCCTAGCAGCCCATGGTGTGTGTGTGTGTGTGTGTGTGTGTGTGTGTGTGTATTCTTTCACTCCATTTCCCTCCTGTTAAGGGTCATTTGAAACTTGTGCCTGATGCATACTGATTACTTGAAATGTTTCTTCTAGTCATAATGTCTCTTTTGATGTCCAAATTTGAAACTCTGTCCACTTGACATCTCTCCTTGTAATTTCTAATAACAATTCAAACGAACATGAACAAATGTAGCTTTGAATAATCTTGTTCTTTCCGGGACCTGTTCATGCCCTTTTTTTCATTTATTTAGATACATTTAAGATACATCTAAATTGATTATGGAAAAATATAAGTAAAAGATATCCAAGTCAAAAAAGTACATAGAGTCACTGTATCAGAAGGAATTGGCTGACACAGAGGAATTTCACGAAATAACA
>NW_006399906.1:6862787-6874163 GCF_000299155.1 Elephantulus edwardii | reverse complement strand
GCATGTTGCAAGGAGGGACTGGTCCTTGGAGAGGGACATCATGTTTGGGAGAGTGGAGTGATGGCACAGGAGAGGAAAACTCTCGATGAGATGGATCGACTCTCTGAGTGGAGTGGTGGGATTTGAGACAGCGAGGTTGGCACAGGATAGAACAGCATTGAGGGCTCTTGTACATAGGGTCACTATGAGTCACAAATGACTCGATGGCACATAACAACAACAACATCCAAAATATCTTAAATGCAACTGTTTTTTTCTCTGTCTATACTGATACTGTCATAGTTGAAACTAAAATAATCTTCTTTTTCGTGTTTGTTTAAATTTAGATTCACTCAATGCCTTTTTAACTACTCAGTTTCTGTCTTTCCTATTTACTTACTTTCAGTTATCCACAGAGAAGTTAAAAAAACAAACAAACCAACAATAAACAAAAAACCAAACAAAAATTTTTCCACAGTTTTAATTGAAAGAATTAGCTTGATAATGGTATCGTTTCTTTCATAACTATTTCTATTAAATAATTATTTAATACTACCATAGCCATCTTTTTCACTCAAAGGTAAGGTTGGTTTCTCCCTTCCCCTTTTCCTACCTTATATCACTCTTACTCTTGTATGAATAACTCTTTTTATCATGGGTTTTTATTTCAAATTCATACTCTTCAGGAAGTGCTAATTTGTTAACATTATCTGAATTTGTCCATTTTCCCTAGCATATTTTCCTTTTTACCACTTAATGTTCTACATCTATGCCTCACTTATGGACATGGTTAGTTTCTCAGGATAGATTGTGAAAAATAAGTGTGATATGAAAATGCAAGATTGTCACACAGATCACAAAATGGAATATTACGGCTTAAAATTTTCTTTACATAACATGAAATTATAACTGAAAAATTAGATCATTATGGATCTGTTAGATTAGGTTTCTATAAAATTACAGAATTACTAAGCTAAATTGACAATAATATGGATCAGCACAAACAGCATCACTCTCACGTCATATTTGAGCTTTTGTTAGTGTCCATTGGAGTTATTCAGTACAAAAATTACTGATTAGAGTGGAAGGTTTGGCAGGTTTTTTTTACTACTACTTTTAAAAACAAAAACAAAACCACCAAATACCCCTAAGTGAGGAGTTGTTGTTTTTGTTGACATTAAGTCAACTATGACTCATAGCAACTCTATGAATAATGTATCTGAATTTTGCCTTAAAGGGCAATCTTGTGGCATCCTCAAAATCACGTATATACTTGAATCCATTGTAAAAAGTCACTATATCAATTCATATTGATTAAGTTCTTTCTGTCTTAAGCTGACCCTCCATCTTTACAAACATTATGCTCTTTTCCAAGCACTGGCTCCTTCTAATAATATATCCAAAGTATGTGAAACAAAGCTTACCATCCTTGTTTCAAAAAGCACACTGGCCTCACTTTCTTCAAGACATCTATAAAATTATATGTTTTTTTTTTTCATTTATTTAGTTTTGACTAATTGCTCCACATAACATAATGGCAAGAGAAATTATTTATTTGCATTTCTCAGAAACATACCTTTAGTAATTATAACATGTTAAGTTCCGTCAAGTCACCTGAAACTCAAAGTGACCCTTATGTACCACAGCTCTGAATTCTGCTCTATCCTGAGCCAATCTTATTGTCTCTAGCACTCTTATCCCAGTTACTCTAGTCACTGAGTCAATCCACCTCTTCGAAAGTCTCCTCTCTTGTGTTGTTGCTCCATCCTCCCAAGCATGATGTCCCTCTCCAAGCACTGCTTCCTCCTTGCAACATACCTAAAGTATGTTAGAAGAACCTGTAGAATTCTTGCCTCCACAGAGCAGCCAGTTTTCACCTTCTCCAGGATGAACTTTTTTGTACTTCTAGTATTCTACAGTATTTCAATAGTCTTTCCAGAACCATAGCTAAAAGGCAACAATTCTCTTTCTATCATCTCTAGTCATTGTACAGCTTTTTGATGCATAGCACATAATTGCAAAGACCATGGCCTGGAGAAGGTACACCTTAGTCTCCAGACAGATATCATTTTCTCTTCAGTACTCTGGAGATGTTTCTGACAGCTGATTTTATAATACAATTCACCTTTTGATTTCCTGGCTGCTGTAACCAAGAGTGTTGATGGTAGAGCCAAGGAAACTAAATCTGTTAACAGTCTCAATCTCTTCACCATCTGTTGAGAATCTTTGTTTTCTTAACTTTGAACTTCAGTCCATATTGAAGGCTGTAGTCCTTGACCTTCAGTGGTTCAGATCCTCCTCAGTTTCAGCAAGCAAGATTGAGTCATCTGCATAATGCAGGTTGTTGATGAGTCTTCCTACAAACCTGAAGCCTCATTCCTCCTCATAAAGCCCAGCTTCCCAGATGACTTCTTCCGCTTATAGATTGAAAATGTATAAAGATAGGACACATCCCTTACATACACGCTTCCCAATTTTAAACCATGCAGTGTTTCTTTGCTCTGTTCTGACAATTGCCTCCTGGTTCAAGTTTATATTTTATCATTTTATTAAGAAAAAATTATTTACAAAAAATAAAAATGATAGAAAGGATAAGTTAATGAAATTTGCTATAGAGATTTCAATGCAGGTTTTTACCACTAGGCCAGCCACCAGTGCTCCCTAAATAAATTGTATATATTTTTAATTGCATTAGTGACAGTGGTATTACAATTTTGTTTTTGAATCCTACCCAAATGAATAAATGCAAAGAAAACATCAAAGGTAATGCCCAATTAAATATTATAATAATAAGATAAATTACATAGCTGACACTACTATCTATCTCTACAGTTATTTTTGAAAGTTCAATATTAGGGTCATATGATATGTCAGACATTCTGTATGAAATACCATTTAAAATTCATGCTTGATTCACAATATAGAATGCTGTTTTTCTCCAGCAGCACTATGATTCTTGGACCATGGAAAAATAACAAAAATAACTTTGGAGAGGAACACAAAGGAATTTTATCTGTATCATAATTTTGATAGATATATTTATGTCTCCGACATGTGGTAATGTTTAAGGGGAGGGAAAAAAACACAACAACGTATTCGAGGTTTAAGATTTTCCTAAGCAAAATGCTTTGCATATTTTTGTGGGAAATGAATCTCTGCCAATATACCAGACATTTAAACTCTGATAACTGAAAATAGTTTCCTTTGTTTTCATTGAACTGCATTTTCTAAAGGTTTATAATATTTTGATAATTCTTTTTAATGTCATTGAAATAGAAATTTGAGGAAAATAAAAATTAGCTTTTTATAAGACTAAAAACAGAGAAAGTAAAGATACTCGGGAATTAACATTAAATTATTTTTAAGAATATAAACATAGCTACATATCTCTTCATCATAGTCAGTTTTGGTAATACAGCAACATGAGAATTCACAGCATCAATTAGATAATTTTTTTAAAATAATTGAATAAGTAAAAAATGTGCTACCAATTGTAAACAACTTAAAAAGTCCACCAAATGCACTGCAGTCAATTAAACTGTTGTGCATAAATGCAGTAAGAAAGATGCTTTTCAATGCTTCTTTCTCAGACTATTCATGAGTGTAATAGACCGTGCTATTTCAATGCAAAATGCAGTCAGCTCTTTATTATCCTCACTAATGGTGCAGATAATCCAAAGTGTTAGATAATCCCCAAACCACTTAATGTGCCATAGAAATAGACCTTTTAGGTTAAAAAATTCCTTCTTAAAAATTGGGGTTGATTTATCCACTGAGTTTAGAGAAAACTGGAACCTTTCTGCCCTTGCATTTCACAAAAATTAATAGAAGAAAGTTTCTTCTAATCCTCTTTGAATATACTTCAATGTTATATCAAAATTTTTATTTAGTGAAGTATCATTTTCCAAAATTTCTGTAGCCCTATTGCTTATTATTATTATTTTAAATGGGTTTCCAAAAAGGTTAAATGTATATATTTTTATCAAAATTTGTGGATCCAGATTTTTTGTAAAGCTTGCTTTCCTACACTTGACAAAATAATACGATAAGTTGAATTGGGGGTGGGGGAGACCAACATAAAACAAAACCAAAGAAACCCAAACAAAACAAACAAACAAAAATACTGCAGTCATCATTTACTTCCACTCTGTAAAATTTACCTTTTACATAACAAAACTCATTGCTATCAAGTTGATTATGACTCACAGTGTCCACATAGCACAGAGTAAAGGGGCTTATAGGGTTTCCTAGCCTATAGTTGTTGCAGGAGCATACTGGTCACATCTTCATCCACAAAGTGGTAGGTAGTTTGAGTTCATTACCCTTTCCTTGATCACTAAACCACAAGAGCTGTTTTCTTTTCTCTTCAGCTTCAGATAAATCACTTACTGGACTATAAAATAAATGGAAGAAATGTTGGAGCTACACGTTGTTTGTTCATTTGTTTTAAATAGAAGTTTTCTTCTTAACTAACACATTAATTCTAGCTAATTCCTTAGCTTGATTTTGTTTTATTGTTGTTGTTATGTGACATTGAGTCATTTGTGACTCAAAGTGACCCTATGTACAACAGCCCTGAAACTTACTCTATCCTGTGCCAACTTTATTGTCTCCACACACTACCCTCATTACCCCAGTCACTGTATCAATCCATCTCATCAAGAATCTCTCTCTCTTTCTTCATCCCTCCACCCTTCCAAGCATAATATTCCTCTCTAAGGACTGGTCCTTCCTAGCAACATGCCCAAAGTATGTCAGATGAAACTTCAGAATCCTTGCCTCCAAGAAGCATGCCAGCTTCACCTTCTACAGTACAAACCTGTTTGTTCTCCTGGCAGAGAGAGTAATTCACAAGGAAGGAAATTGTCCATCTGTCTTCCACAGAGCAGCTGGTAGATTCGAACTATATTCCTTTGAGAGGGAAGTGTAGATCCTTACCACTGAATTAGCAGAGTTTTCTGGCAATAGAAGAAGAAAAATATGGACATTTTTAAAGGGTTTTGTTTTGCTTGTATTCACAATAAGCATATATAGAAAAGCAGTAGTGAATAAATAAAAAAAAGATACATTGCATTATCTTATACATTGGAAAATCTACTGTCAAGGAGCTTTTTAAAGTGGGGATTTCAGTTTAAAGATTAAGATACACCTGATCCAAGCCATGGTATTTTCAATTACTTCTCATCTGTCTGAAATTTGGATGATAAATAATGAAAACTAGAAAAGAACTGATGTCATTAATTGTTATAGTAAAAAAAGAGTTTCCAATATATGCTAAATGGACTGCCCAAGAACAAAAAAGTCCATCTTAGGGGGAGCACAATCAGGTTGTTTATGAGAGGCAATGACAGTGAAATTTAATCTTACATATTTGTGCATGATACCTATATGGACCAGTACTTGAAAACAGACATCATTGTGGGAGAAATAGAGGGCCAAGAAAAGAGAGTAATTTCTGAATTAGATAGTTTGGCACAGTGACTGCCAGCAATGAATTTGAGCATAACAGAGATTGTGATGATGCTAAGATTTCAGTGTGCTGTTCATAGGGTCACTGGGAGTTGTGATTTTACTGACAGCAGGCAACAAAAATGTGACAAGCGTCTCAGCTAAAACTATTTTTTCTTAGATTTTGACATGAAATTAATATGAAAATGAATAATTGTATACAAATGTTTCTAATTGTGATTTCTGAACATAGAATAAACAGTCAACTGGGCATAACACATTCAGGGATAATTTAGTAGAAAGTGTAATTTTCACATACAACATAACAACAACAACAACAACAACAACATCTATTTATCCAGTGGTAAGGATTGTTTTATTTTCTGGATGTTAATTTAGAATCCAGGTAGTTTGTTGTGGAGGTGGTTATATGCCATTGAGTTGCCTGCAATTTACAGCAACCCTATATACAACAGCCCTAAACCCTGTTTTATCCTATGCCAATCCTATTGCCTCTGACACATCTACCCTCTATTACCCAAGACACTGAATCAATCCATTTCATCTAGGATCTTACTCTCTTGAGTTGTAGCCCCGCCCTCCCAAGCATGCTGTCCGTCTCTGACTGGTTCCTCCTTGCAACATGTCTAAAATATGCAAGACAAACCTTCAGAATCCTTGCCTCCAAGGAGTAGCCTGGTCTCTCACTCTCTAGGATGGACCTGTTTGTTCTAGCAGTTGATGATATATTCAATACTCTTCTCTAGCAACATAGCTCAAAGGCATCATTTTTTTCTTCCATCATTCCAAGTCATTGTCCAGCTTTCTAAAGCGTAACAAGTAATTGCACAGACTATGGCATGAATCAGGTGCATCTTAATCTCTAGACTGATATCATCGCTCTTCAGTACTTTAGAGAGGTCTTTGACAGCAGATTTTCCCAAGGCAAATCATCTTTTACTTTCGTGGTTGCTGGTACCAAAGTGTTGATTGATGCCAAGCAAACTGAAGCATTAACAATCTCAATTGCTTCACCACCTATCATGATGTTACCTTTCAGACCAATGGTGAGAATCTTTGTTTTCTTTATGTAGAACTTCAATCCATATTGAAGGCTGTAATACTTGACCTTCTGCAGCAAATGCAGTAAGTCCTCCTCAGTTTCAGTAGGCAGGGTTGAGTCATCTGCATAATGCAGATTGTTGATGAGGATTCCTCCAATTCTGAAACCACATTTCTCCTCATAGAGCCAGCATCCTGGATAATCTGCTCTGCCACTGAAAAGGTATGGAGATAACATACATTCCTGGCATACACTTTTCCAATTTTGAGCCATGCAGTGTTTTCTTGCACTGTTTTGATGTCCACCTCCTGGTGCAAGTATAGATTTTGTATAAACATCATAAAGTGTTCTGGAATTCTCATTCTTCTCAGACGTAATCACAGTTTTTTGTGATCCACAGAGTTAAATGCCTTTGTATAGTCAATGAAACACAGAAGACATTCCTCTGGTATTCTCTGCTTTCAATCAAGTTCCATCTAGCATTAGCTATAGTAATGTGAGTACCACAGCCTCTTCTAAACCCATCCTGCACAGAAGGCAGTTCTCTGGTGATGTGATGTTCCAGACTTTTTACAAAAATAATTAGCAGCAGAATGTTGCTTGCATGTGATATCAATGACATTGTTCAATAATTTCCACACTCTGTCGGGTCACTTCTCTTTGAAATGAGAACAAACATAAATCTCTTCTAAGTCAGTTGGCCAGGTGGTAGTCCTCCAGATTTCTTGGCACAATTTAGAGAGCATATCCAGGGCAATGTCTGTTTGTTGAAATATGTCAATTTCTGGGGCCTTGTTTTTTTGCCAATTATTTCAAAGCAGCTTGAACTTCTTCCTTCACCACAACAGGCTCTTGCTCATATGTTGTTTAATGAAATTCTTCTGTGTCTAATAACTCCTTTTGGTACAATGACTCTGTATATTCTTTCCATCTTTGACTGCTTTCTAGATAATTTAATTTTTTGCACCAAGTATCCATAAGTATTGCAACTTTAGGCTTGACTTTGTTCTTCAGTTCCTTCAATTTAAGAAATGCTGAGTGAATTTAGCTGTTTTAATTTTTCTGATTTTAGCTCTTTGCACATTTCATTGTAATACTTTGCTTTGTCTTACGACGCTGCCCTTTGAAACTTTCTCTTCAGCTCATTAATGTCTTGATTTCTTCTCTTTGCTTTGGCTTATTGTTCTAGTGTAATATTCAGAATCTCTTCTGACATCCATCTTGGTCTTTTCTTCTTTCTCTGTCTTTGTAATGACCCCCTGCATTCTTCCTGGACAATATTCTTGATATCCTCCCACAGCTCATCTATTCCTGAGATGGTTTTGAAATTCAAGTGGGATAAACTCAAGGTCAAATTTTGGTTCCTGTGCATGTGATGTAACCTTCTTTCACCTTATCTTAAACTTGTGTATGGGTGGTCTGATCAACAATCAGCACCTGGCCCAGTTTTCATAGCTGATATTGAGCTTCTCCAGGAAGTTCTTCCACAGATTAAATTGATCTGAGCCCTATGCATATTATCAGGTGAAATTCATGTGTATTGTCTGCATTTATGTTTCTTTTTTAAAGTATTTGCAATGAGTAAATCATTGATTTTACAGAATTCTGTCATTCTATCCCAGTCTCATTTCTGTCACCAATTCCAGTCATCCATTATTATTAATTCATCTTGATTACATGTTCAATCAATTTCTGACTCCAAAAGTTGAGAGGAACCTTCTATCCCCTCCTTTTTTTGTTCTAGCTGTTGGTGCATATATTTGAATGATTCCATGGTATTTACAGGATTCCTTATACGTGTATATATATTATCTTGTCACTCAGAACATTGTATTATAGGACGAATGAAGAAACAACCTTTTAACCATAAAAACAACCCCATTTTCTCCTCACATTTTCATCTCCAACATAGTAGATAGTGTGATTACTTGATTCAAAATTATTCATTCCAATTCATCTCATTTTGTCACCACCTAGTATATATGGCTTTCAGAAGAATAAGAATTTTAGAGCAATTAATTGTGATAATGCAAAAACTATACCTAGACTTAGAAGCAGTTTTCTTAAGACAATTATTATATTTTAAAGTTATAATATAAATTATAATATTTTAAGACAGTAAAATTTTCCATTATTTAATATAAAAATGTGTGGTAGGATTGTAGTCTTTCTCCACACTTTTTAAATTTGTATGTTGAATGACTAATCTAAGAAGCTAAACTACGCAAAGAAGACTGTGACTTCTTGGAGCATGATGTATCAACAATGCCTTATTCAACTGACACAACCTTTCTTGCAAAAACTGAGAAAGACTTGGAGCATTTATTGCAGACTACAGTCTTCAGTATGGACTACATCCCAACAACAAGATAACAAAATTTTTCAAATATTTATAATTTTTACTGCTAAGAATAGTAGCAGGCAGGTATAAGAAGTTCAAAATCAACAGTATCCCAAATGTTTGTTTTGCTATATAACTCCATAATTTCTAACATCAACAGTATCTCCTTTGTTCAATTACCTCACTCTTCTGTCTCTTGGGTTCAGTTATTCACTAGAAGGTCTCTCAGAGATTCAGACTTTTTCAGTGGAATGATTCATATGACTGTAGTAATGATGGCTAGTTTTGCAAAAATTGGTGAGTACTATAGAATATTAAGTGTAGTGTAGCTTTAAATAGGGCTTCCCAAAAAGAGTATTCTTGCATTCCAGTACTATGAGCTTATATAAATAAGCTTCTAGTAGGTTGAGGTTGTATCTCACCCTAATCCTTGTTTCTTAATACAATAAATAAAAATTAACAGTTGATCTTTGGCTAGGAAAGACATTTTGGATGAAAAATCTTTGACATGGCAGATATATACTTTGGCTTGAAATACCCTCACACTTGAAGAATCAACTTTAACATTGAATAACAACTATATTCATGAAAGTGTGCAAGCCAGAAACTTCATGTCTCATGACGATCTCCTCCATTTTATATAGTCAATTTCTATTTGTCCATTCCTATCACACCAGTATTTTGAAAAAATAAGCATGCTCCTTTCTCTGAAGAATCTTCTGTTCCAGTGATGAAGTATAGGATCTGCATCCATAAATCCAATCAAAATCCGGTCATTATACTAGGTCAACAGTGCCTGTAAAAAATGTCCAAACTCATTCTGTCCCTTCATTTTTGCATGCTTCCAAATTTAAATATCTTCAGTCAAAAGCTGAAGGTAAGGCAGACAAAAGAGGACAATAAACTTCAGGTAAGGGGGATGCAATCAGGTGAGACATTTACTCTGAGAAACCATACACTGTGGTGCTGAGGCAGGGTTAGGGTTAGGGTTAGGGTTAGGGTTAGGGTTAGAGTTAGGGTTAGAGTTAGGGTTAGAGTTAGAGACTCACACCTTGAGCCAGCACATTGAGATACTGGGGAAGGAGGGACCTGCAACTCCCCCAGAAAGGAACTGCTCTAGTTGGAGAATCTGGCCCACACAGAACCACTCCTCTGCAGACCATGGAAGACAAGCAATGTTAGGAGTTGGGAGAGCAATAAGGTGAGAGTCCACAGAACTGCAGACCAGAGCAGACCTGAAGGACTTTAGGAAAACAAAACTGTCCCTCCCCACAGACTCAAAGGTACTTCCGGTAAAGCTAGTTTCTCCCATATACAAAACATTTTAAGCCTTCAACTAATCAATGGCACCATAAATATAGAGAATTATTAACAATGTAGACAGATACAAGAGAAAAGACCTAACACACACCAAGAAAAATATCACATAATATCAAGAACGCAGCAAGTAGATTCAAACATTGTGATAAAATAAGATAAGCCTTCTCGTAAAAAATGTACAGCATGTTTCAGACCCAATGAATATCCCAGATACAAGGATGTAGAAGAAATAGATTGATGTCAGTCAGTCACACGAACAGCTAATGAGCAAAGCACAAATGGTGGAAGAAAGAATTGTTGTTGTTATGTGCCGTCAGGTTGACCCTATGTAAAATAGCTCTAAACTCTGCTCTATCCTGTGACAATCTTACTATCTCTGATACTCATATCCGCATTACCCCAGACACTGAATCGATACATCTCATCAAGGGTCTTCCTGTCCTGTGCTGCCCCTCCACCATCCTCTCTAAAGACTGATTCCTCCTTGAGACATGCCCTAAGTATCTCAGTCAAAGCTTCAGAATTATTACCTCCGATAGAAACCGTAAATAAAGTGAATATCCCAGAGACATAGAAACAGAATATATATATTGATGTAGAATTATATAAGCATCTATTGTGGAAGTTGAAGATGATAAAAAAGGACTAAAAGTCATAAATAAAGTAAATACTCCAGAAATAGACTCAGAAAAAAATATATTGATGTGGACTAACATAAACAACTGTGGAAGAAAAGAGAAAAGAAAAAATTGAAAAGTATAGATAAAGATAATTTTAAATAGAATCACAAGACAGAGGGAAAAATCAACACAGTACTGTAAACACCAAAAATGCCTTAAAAAGTACTCCAGAATATCAAGGGCGGGAAATGGCAGAAGTTTACAACAAGCTGGAGGGATAAAAATGCACAGTAGAAGAGATGGAACTAAGAGTCAGTGAACCAAATGATAAGAACCTCAATGGGGACACAGTGGAAGAAAAATCAGAGAAAAGACATAACAAAACAATGACATAAGACATAAGAAAACAATATCAACATTAAAATCATGGAGGATAACATCAAAAGGAACAGTATATGTATGATTGGAATGTCAGAACAGAGGCTGTGGAGATAAGTAAAGCACTGAGAAAATACTGAAAGACATATTACAAGAAAACTACTCTTTGATTCTTGAAATAATGTTTTGTAGTTTTCTTTGAACAGATCCTTTGTACTTCTGGTTAG
>NW_006399906.1:6838026-6861167 GCF_000299155.1 Elephantulus edwardii | reverse complement strand
GGTGCCCAGCATCCATCCTGGGTGAGGGAATCCATTCGTTCAGGCTGTGGAAGCCTCTTGGAGCTGCAGCGGCTGTGCGGTTCAGCATGGGCTCTGTGGGCAGGGGTTGGGAGCCACGAGACTCACCCATTCCTCCTTGGGAGTCGTTGAATTCCTGTTGTTGAGCCTCGATCTTCACTGAGGGCCAGTCATCAACTGTTTAAGTGGTCAATTATCAATAAGTTGAAGTCTGTAGGAGGCCACAATGGCCCTCCTTTAAGTGGTTCGCTGCTCCCGCAGCTCACCATGCTGTCTCTGCCTCAACCGCCATCTTGGATCTTCCCCAATTGATTTTTGTATGTTGATCTTGTATTCTGCCACTTTGCTGAATTCGTCACCTATATCCAATAGTTTTCTTGCTATGTCTTTAGGGGTTTTCTAAGTAAACTATCATATCATCTGCATAAAGGGATAATTTTACCACCTATTTGCAAACTTGGATACCTCTTACTTTCTTCTCTTGCCTTCCTGCTATCGCTAAGACTTCCAATACAATATTGAATAGGAGAGGTAATAGTGGGCAACCTTGCCTAGTGACTGTTCTCAAAGGAATGCTTTTAATCTCTCTCCATTGAAAACAATGTTGGCTCTTGGGTTTGCATATATACTATTTACTATGATAAATAAATTCTCCTCTAATCCTATTTTGTTGAGTGTTTTAATCAGGAAAGGGTGTTGGATTTTTTCAAAGGCCTTTTCTGCATCAATTGATAGGATCATGTGGTTCTTGTTCTTTATTTTGTAAATGTGATTAATTGAACTGATCCATCCTTGCATGCCTTTTTATGAATCCCACTTGGTCATGGTGGATTATTTTTTTGATGTGTTGTTGGATTCTATTGGCCAGGATTTTATTCAGGATTTTTGCATCTATGTTAATGAGAGATATTGGCCGATAGTTTTCTATTTTGGTGGTATCTTTACCTGGTTTTGGTACCAAGGATATGAACTGGAGAGGTGGAAGAATATAGGAAGACTCAATATGGTGAAAATGTCAATCTTACCAAAGACAATTTAAACTTTCAATGCAATCCCAATACAAATACCAATTCTATTCTTTAATGAGAAGGCAAAGGCAGTTTCCAGTTTCATTTGGAATGGAAAGAGGCTCACAATAAGCAAAGCACTCCTTAAAAAGAGAAACAAGGTAGGAGCCATCTCACTCCCTAATTTCAAATCGTACTACATTGCCATGGTGGTAAAGACAGCGTGGTACTCATACAATGACAGACTCATAGATCAATGGAATAGAATTGAGAATCTAAAAATCAGCCCATCGACCTTTGATTAACTGATTTTTGACAAGGAGATGAAATCAATTAAGAAGGGAAATGACAGCCTTTTTAACAAACGGTGCTTGCAAAAATGGAAAACTATTTGCAGAAAACTCAGGCAAGATCCACACGTCACTCCATACACAAAAACCAATTCTAAGTTGATTATGGACCTAGGACTACAACCAAGGACTATAATCTTCATTAAAGAAAAGCTTAGAAGAACAGTAGAAGTCCTAATCCACAACATAAACAGTCTTCCAATTAACCTGGAAAATCTATAACCAGGAAAGGATAAAATAGATGAATGGGACCTTCTAACACTGAAATCCCTATGCACATCCAAAACCTTCTCCAACAGAGCAAAAAGGGAAGCCACAGACTGGAAAAAATATTTGGTGATGACATGTCAGATATGGGATGTATATCTAGAATTTATTAAATACTCGAGCACCACAACAAGATAAAGGTAAATAACCCAATTAAAAAATGGGCACAGGATATGAACAGACACTTCACCAAAAAAGACATTCAGATGGCTAACAAGCATATGACTAAATGTTCAAAATCCCTAGCTTTAAGAGAGATGTAAATCAGTTTGTAGCCAAGCAGGGCGCCTGCTTCGAGGTTATTCTCATCTCTGATGCCAACACCTTCTGCATAGAAAGCGCATTGCGCGCTGCCGGCCAGCACGGCCTGTTCCGTCGCATCATCAGCAACCCATCGGGCCTCTATGCGCGGGGGCCTGTTGACACTGCAGCCTTTCCACACGCACAGCTGCGCACTGCCCCGCTAACATGTGCAAGCACAAGGTGCTCAGCGACTACTTGCGCGAGGGCGTGCACTTGGAGCGCCTCTTCTACGTGGGCGACGGCGCCTACGACTTCTGCCCCATGGGGCTGCTGGCGGGCGGCGACTTGGCGTTCCCGCGCCGTGGCTACCCCATGCACCGCCTCATTCAGGAGGCGCAGAAGACTGAGCCCAGCTCCTTCCGCGCCACCGTGGTGCCCTGGGAGAGGGCTGCCAACGTGCGTCAACATTTGCAGCAGGTGCTGAAGACGTGCTGAGGGTGGCAGCCCGCAAGGGGGCGTCCCTGGTGCAGGAGAGGCGGTGATCTGGAAAGCCAAACCCAATGTTGTTTCCTTTCCCCCTCGCTTTGGTATGTATGCCCCTCCAGACCTTTTCCATTTAGGAGGCAGAGAGGGGGTTCAGAGCTGTCACAATCTATGCAGTTAAGCCAGCTCAGCCGCCTTCCCAGGTTCCTCTGCACTCAGTCACACTCAGGAGCCTGTTCTACCGAGATGATGCACATATCCTTGTAAAGCAACAGCGTTTCCAAAAACCTTGTCCTCTGAGTTGGGAAGAAGGGGTTCTCCGGCAGCAGAGAGAAGGAACATCACCCACTGCTTTAACTAGCTGCTGCCTCCAGCCCCTAACCTCTACTTCCCAAGTCATCTGTCAAGGAGACTCAGGGTCCCGAAATCCTCTAGTTACCCAATCAACAAAGCCCAAACAAACTCCCCTAAGAGAAAGAATGATTTCTGAGCCAAAAAAGAAAAAGAAAAAAAAAAGTGATGCCAATCAAAACAACTATGAGATCTCATCTCACCCCAGAAAGAATAACAAAATTTAACAGAACAGGAAACATCACATGCTGGCCAGTTTGTGGAGAAACTGGAACCCTTTTCACTGTTGGTGGAAGTGTAAAATTGGTGCAACCATTATGGAAGGCTGTATGGCGCTTTCTCAAAAAGTTGCAAATAGAAATATGATTTGACTCAGCAATTCTACTGCTGGGAATTTACCCTAAAGAAACCATAACTGCCACTCAAGTAGATACATGCACACCCATTTTTATAGCGACTTGTTCACAATAGCAAAAGGCTGGAAACAACCCATGTGCCCACTAACAAACAAATGGATAGAGAAGCTCTGGTATATCCACACAATGAAATACTACGCAGCATTGAAAAACAAAGAATTCATGAAATATTATACAAAATGGATGACTCTTGAGGACATTATGTTGAGTGAAATATCTCAGTCACAAAAGGACAAATTTTGCATAGGGCCACTGTTTTATAACGGGACTGACTTCAGGGTTAAGAGAAGAAAGAAAAGGAGGGGAGGAATGAGGTATATTGCATTGAAAGGGATGAGGGAGATAATCTGTTTAAAAGCGATATATGGAAGGGTATTATTGTCATTATAGAAGTCCAGATTGAAGGCTGGACTTGGGGGGAGGGAATGCATAAAAATGAAAGAATTTTTCTTTTTCTTTTCAAGGAGAAGAGTAAATTGGGGGGATGGAGTCGGCAGGGGGAAAAGTGCAGCAATGAATGACTGGAAACCCTAAGTCTCTGTAAACTTTTATTAAAATAAATAAATAAATTTTTAAAAAGAAAACACAAAAAGAAAAAGAAAACAACACAGGTATTATGAAAAAAGAGAATGTCAATCTTCAAGAAGGTCCTTAACTGCAAATTTTCCCAGTTCAATACATCTTCTTATTCCCTGACTGCTGATACCAAGCTTGTAAATTGTGCATCCAAGCAAGATGAAGCTGATGACAGTTTCAATCTTCTATCTATCCATTATGAAGCTGCCTATCAGTCCATTTAAAATAGCCAGCCATAAATTGAGTTAACTAGGAATAAACCTAACTAGAATAAACCTAACTAGAGACACAAAAGACATTTCTAAAGAAAACTACAAAACAAGAGACCTAAATAAATGAAAAATTATCCTCATTGCTGGATAGGAAAATAGTAAATATATTTTAAAATAGTGAAAATGACAGTCCAACCAAAAGCAATCTGTTGTTTTGTTATGCATTATCAAGTCATCTGCAATTCATAGTGAACTCATGTACAGCAGCCCTGGACCCTGCACTATCCTGAGCCAATCTCATTGTTTCTGACAGACCCAATCCCACTTCTCCAGTCATTGAATCAATCTATTGCATCCTGGGTCTTACACTCTTGCACTGCCCCTCCAACCTTCCAAGCATGTTGATCTTCTACAAGAACTGGTCTGTGCCCAAAATATGTGAGATGGAGCTTCAAAATCTTAGCCTCCAGGAAGTAGTTTGGTTTCATCCTCTCCAAGACTGACAGGTTTGTTCTTTTAGAAGTTCACAGTATGTATAACACTCTTCTTCAGCACTATAACTCAAAAACATCAATACTTTTATTATATTTAGTCATTGTCCAGCTCTCTGACACATAGCAAATAATTGTGAAGACCATGGCCTGGACCAGGCAGATCTTATTCTCCAGACTGACATTGCTGTTCTTCAGTGTTCTGGAGAGATGACTGACAGCAGACTTTCCCAATGTAATCCTTGTTCAATGTAATTCGTGTTCCGATTTCCTGTCCGCTAGTGCCAAAAGTGTTGATTGTGGAACCAAGGAAGCTGAAGTTAACAATCTCACTCTCTCATCCATCTATCATAAAGCTTCCAATTGGCCCAAAGATGAGAATCTTTGTTTTCTTGATGTTGACCTTCAATCCACATTGAAGGCTGTAGTCCTTGACTTTTTACAGTAAACACTTCAAGTTCCTTTTGATTTTCTGACTCCAGTTTTTTTCAAATTTCACTATAATACTTTATTTTATCTTCCTATTTTCTGTTCAGCTCCTTAACATCGTGATTTTCTTTGGCTTTTTGGCACTGTAGTGCAATATTCAAAGTCTCTTCTGATATCTTGATCTTTTCTTCCTCCTCTCTCTTTGTAATTTCTTTTCACATTTTTCATAGATGATATCCTTTCACAGTACATCTGGTCTTCACTCATTAGTATGCAAAACCTCAAACCTGTTCCTGAGATGGTCTTTAGATTTAGGAAGTTTCGACCAAAGGTCAAACTTTGGTTCTTGTGAATTTGATTTGATTTTCTTTAGCTTCAGTCTGAACTTGCATATGAGTAGGTGATGGACTGTTCCACAATGGCCTACATTTTACCGCTGATATTGAGCTTCTCTAGCTTTTTTTTTTCTCTACAGATATGGTGCTGGAGAAGAGTATTGAGGGTACCAATAAGAAAACAAACAGATTCATCCTGAAGAAGGTTAAACCGGGCTGCTCCTTGGAGGCAAGGATTCTGAGGCTTCATCTGACATACTTTGGACATGTTGTAAGGAGAGACTCATCCTTGGAGAGTGACATCATGCTTGCAAGGGTGGAGAGACAGTGCAAGAGGGGAAGACCCTCTATGAGGTGGATTGATTCAGTGACTGGGGTAATCTGGATGGGTGTATTGGAAACAGTGCACTTGGCACAGGACAGAGCAGAGTTTAGGACTCTAGTACATAGGGTCATTATGAGTCGCAAGTGACTCAATGACACATAACAACAACAACAGATATAATCAATCTGATTCCTTGGTAGACCATCTGCATGTTGTAAAAAGAGCAAGTGCCACATAGGGAGTGCCATTTCATTACCAAACTGCTGAAAACTATCCCTGCCCACTGCATCAATAACCCAAAACCAATTCCCATGAAGTCAGACATATCTCTCACTCTCCCATGCCTCCCTGTACTAATCTTCCTGCTTGGTTGGGTCCAAAATGATGTGATGGTTCACAGACTACACAGATTTATGTTGGAAGAGTTGAAAGTTTATAATTCATATTAATAATAAAATACAGTCAAGACAGCTAACAAAATGTGCATGCAGGCACCTCAGCCTCAAGCCTTGTGGCTCTAATTGTACAATACAGTTCTCACTCCTGAAAACATTGGTTTCCCCTAACCCAAAGTCCCATCTCACATTCAGTTCTCCAGTTCAGCTCTCACTGTTGCTGTCATCCCAAAGCAAGTTCTATATTTCAAGGGATCGGAGGTCATCTCTCTTCTTTGACTAGGAGAAAAATCTCTTCTGGTGCTGGAAGAATTCCTTCCCCTGGAGGAAGAGCTCCTATTCCTGCAGTGGCAAGAAGCTTTGCTGCAATGCTTTCAAGCCCACCATCTCCTCTGCGGAAGAAGGATGGGCAATCTCATCCCATGAAATTAACTGCTTCTGAAAACTCCTCTGAGGCACAGCTATGGGTCGGTTCTGACTCTGTGGTACATAACAACAAAGATGATCAATTTGCTAGCTGAGTTTTTGTAGTTTGTTGAGACTGGCCAATTCCCTTGTGGAATAAGATGACCAATCAATTAGGCCAACAAGCCTCACTCGCACAGTCCTGCCCCTCTACCTGGTCAATAGAAAAGCCATATTGAGAAATAAACTGTACAGTGTTTAACACAATCCTAATGTAGATATAAAATTCATTTTCAAGAGATAGGGCGAAAATTGGCACATTTATTAGGAAAGAAAAGAGACTCTGAATAAGGAAAGCACTTTTAAAAAATCAAAACTGCAGGTACAGCAAAAAATAAAAGGGGCAAGTACAGCAGTCTCTCATCTCTAAACATACTGCACAACTGTGATAGCCAATGCAACATGGGACTTGTACAATGAAAGACACAGAAATCAGTGGAATAGAATCAAGAAACTAGAAAGTAACCAAAGGTCAACTGACATTGAACATGGAAACAAAACTTACCAAATAGGGAAACACTAACCTTTTCAACAAATGGTACTGACAAAACTGCATTATCTACCAACTTTCAGAAAGCAGAAACAAGACCCATATCTCACACCACACACGAAAGTCAATTCAAGGAGGATCATAGACCTAGGGGTAAACCCAAAACTATAAACATCATAAAAGACAAAATGAGATCAAACTTAGAAACCCTGACCTATGGTATAAATAGGCTGGCAAATAGAGCCAAAAATGCACAATGAGAAGAGGATAACATAGATAATTAGATCATCCAAAGATTAAGTCCCTTTATGCAACTAATTTTTTCCAATATTTTGTAATGTCTTCTCAGAAGAAGATCTCATAATGAAAGTACAAAATATTTCAGGGCTTCCATAAGAAAAAGACTGATACCCCATTACAAAATGGGCAAAAGACATGGAAAGACTTTCCACAGTGGAAGACATTCAGATGGCCAACAGACACATGAAAAAATACTCCAAATCACTGGCAATCAGAGACATGTGAATCTAAACCCCAATGAGATTCCATGTCACTCCAATAACAATGGCAAAGTTTGACAGAACAGTGAACAATAAATGACAGAGAAGGTTTGGAGAGATTGTAACTCTCATACGTAATTGGTGGGATAATAAAATGGCACCACCACTCTAGAAAGCAGCTTGGTGTTTCCTGAAACCACTGAACATATAAAATCCATAAGAACAAGTTAATCCCTATCAAGAACATATCCCAAGAAAAATAGAACCATGGCACGGAGATGAGTACACCCGTGTTCATAGCAACATTATTCTTAATATCAAGAACATGGAAAAAACATATTCATGAACAAATGAATGGAATGAAAAATTGTGATACATTCACACAATGGAATACTAGGCAGCACTGAGGAAGAACGATTTTGAAAATATTATATAACATGGGAAAGGTGGGAAAGCACTCTGTTGAGTGAACTAATTCAATGTCACAAAGATAAATATTGCATAAGATAATTATTGTAAAAATAGAAGGATAAATAGTAAGATGTCTGTAAAAGTCCAAAGGAGGAAAAGTAAGTGACACACGGCATTGAGTTGCAGGAATAGGAATTTACAGGGTCACAGTGTTTGGTCACAGTAGAAGGGAGTAAAGGAATTAGGAAAGACCCAGTGGAGACCTGGAAAGAAGGGTTAATAGTGGACATGGAGCAGTCGTGATTACTTTTGTTTTGTTTTGTTTTGGTTTGTACTGTCAAATTCAATCTGACTGGCACAGGAGAAGATTGCCCCTCCTCCAGTGGACCATCTGGTGGATTCAAACTATGTGTATTCGGGATTGTAGTTCAACTTCTTGCCCCTAGGTCACCAGAGCTCCCTAGTGGTGATTATTTTTATAAAACAATGTATGGGAATGATTGTGTGAAATACAATGTGAATGACAGAATGTGTGAAACACAATGAATATGAATGAAGTACAGTGTATATTACTTTTTTAAAAAAATAAAATTATTTGATACTAGTTTACTTACAAAGTTTATATACCGTGTTTTTCACACCAGATATTTCCATTCACTTTATCCACCTCTCCCTTTATCCATCCAATTGTACAATCAAACAATTACCTCCTTACACATTCTCACCCCTCTGCTCCTCACGCCTCCTCTTGGATCCTCATATATGCTTTACCAGATACTTTTCTATTTCTACAATAATGGTTTTATACAGTATTTGTCTTTATGTGACTGGATTAGTTTAATTAGCATAATTCTCTCTAATCTCTCCCAAGTTATGTGATTTTCAAAATCATTGCTGCTGCATGCTACATAGTATTCCATCATGTGAAAGTACCATAATTTCTTTATCCATTCTATTGTGGATAGATATTTGGGTTGTTTCCATGATCTTGTAATGGTGAATAAGGCTGCTATGAACATTGTTCTGCAAAATCTCCGTTTGTCCCGCAGTTCTCATTCTCTCCGTGTATATACCAGCGATGGAATAGCTGGGTCATATGGAATTTCTATGTTCCGCTTTTTGAGGAAACAGAACCGCCCCCCAGAAAGGTTTTAGCATGTTACAATTGTACAAACAGTGTATAAGAATTTCTATCTTGCCACATCATCTCTAACATTTATTATTTGCTGTCTTGTTAAATGTTGCCACTGTTACTGGAGTGAAATGATATTTCATTGTGGTTCTGATTTGCATCTAATTAGATTTTGAGAATTTCTTAATCCATCTGTTGACCAGGCATATCTTGCTCTGTGAAAAGTCTTTACCCGTCTTTTGCCCATTTTGTAATTGTGTTACCAGTCTCTTTCCTGTGGAGACCCTGTAGGAGTCTTTAAACTTTTGATGGGACAGTATTGCCAAATTATTTTTCCTGTCAGTAAGTTTTCTTTTCACTCTGCAGGAAAATATTTTTGATATGCACAGGGATTTAATCTTTAGAAGGTCCCATTCATCAATTTTATTCTCTCCAGACTGTGCATTTCTGGCTGTATTTGGCAGTCTCATTATATCATATGCTAGGCTATATAAGCTTGATCCCAGTTTATCTCTTAAGAACTTCATGGTTTGGGCCTTTACTCCCATGTCTCTGATCCGCTTTGAGTTGATTTTTTTTTTTTTTTTGGTATGGTATGATATGTGGATCCTGTTTCAGGTTTAGGCAAGTAGCAGTCCAGTTTTGCTAGCACCATTTGTTGAGAGGTTGTCATTTTCCCATTAGATAGTTTTGCTTTCCTTGATGAGTAACAGTTCACCATAAATAGCTGGGTCCATTTCTGGATTTTCAATTCTGTTCCATTGTTCTATGTGCCTGTCATTCTACCAGTACCATGCTGTTCTGGTTACTGCTAGGTATTGAGGTCAGGGAGTGCTATGCCTCTGGCTTAATTTTTGCTTTTCAGAAATGATTTGATTATTCAAAGACTCTTTCCTTTCCAAATAAACTTGACAATTTCTGTTCTGATCTCCTTGGAAAATGAATTTGGTATCTGGATTGAGATTGCGTTGAACATACAGATTGTTTTTGGTAAGATTGTCATTTTCACAATATTGAGTCTTCCTATTCATGAACAGGGAATACTTTTCAATTCATTCATTTATTTCTTGATTGATTGATTGTGTCTTGCTGAAATGTTCCATAGTTTCCTTTTTAAAGGTTTTTTTCTATCTCTAGTTAGTTTCATTTCCAAGTATCTCAATTGCTGAAATGTTCCATAGTTTCCTTTTTAAAGGTTTTTTCTATCTCTAGTTAGTTTCATTTCCAAGTATCGCAATTTGCGGTTGGCTGTTGTAAATGGTATTGATTTCTTGGCTTACTTCTCTAAGTTATCTTTGTTACTGTAGAGGAATCCCACTAATTTTTTAATATTGATCTTATATCCTGCCACTCTACCAAACTGGCCTACTAGATCTAACAGATTTTGTGTGTGTGTGTGTGTGTGTGTGTGTGTGTGTGTGTTTGGTTTTTTTTTTTTCCTTGAGTCCTTGGAGTTTTCTGTGTACACTATCTTAATATCTGCATATAGTGATAGTTTAACCAGCTCTTTGCTGATTTGGATGACTTTTATTTCCTTAGTCTTGTATTGCCCTCAGAAGTACTTACAATACAATACTGAGTAGAAACAGTGACAGTGGGCATCCCTGTCTGGTCTCTTTTCACAAGGGAAATGCTTTAAGTTTTTCTCCATTTCAAATTATATTGGCTGTTAGTTTTTGCATATATAGTTTTCACTATGTGGAAGAAATTCCCTTCTATTCCAGTTTTTCTCGGTGTATTTATCAGGAAAGGGTATTGTATTTCAAATGTCTTTTCTGCATCAATTGCTAAGATCATGTGATTCTTGTTATTTGCTTTGTTAATGGGGTGAATTACTTTATGATTTTTCTTATGATGAATCATCTTTGCATAACTGTTATGATTCTAACTTGGTCAAGATGAATTTTTTACATGTTTTTTATTTCTATTAGCAAGGATTTGTTAAAGATTTTGCACCTATATTCATGAGAGATATTGATCTGTAGTTTTCTTGCTTGTTAATATCTTTGCCTGGTTTTGGTATTAGGGTTATGCTTGCTTCATAGAATGACTCTATGATTGTTCCTTCCACCCCCTTTTTTTTTCAATACTTTAAGTAGACTTGGTGATAGATCTTGAATGAATGTTTGGTAGAATTTAGTTGTGAAACCATCTGGTCCAGGACTTATCTTACTGGGAAGTCTTTTTAGGACCTGTTCAATTTCATCTTTTGTGATGGGTCTGTTCAACTGTTCTACATGTCTTTGTCAGTCTGGATAAGGCATGAGTGTTAAGGAGTTTGTCCAAATCCTTTAGGTTTGTTAATTAATCAGAGTATCACTTTTCAGATTATACTGATTTTATTGACTTAATATCATCTGGCTCTGTTGTGATGTGACCTCTATCATTTCTTAGTCAATTTATCTATCTTTCTCTCTCTTTCTCCTCTCTCTTCTCTCTCTCCTCTCTCTCCCCCCTTTCCTTTAGTAAGTTTAACAGTTTTATTGACCCTTTCAGAAAACCAGCTTCTGGTCATTTTGATGGTTTTAATTGATTTTCTCTTTTCTATCTCATTGATTTCAACTTTTGTCCTTATAATTTCTTTTCTTCTAGAGGCTGTAGTATCAGATTGTTGTTCTTTTTCTATATGATTAAACTGTGGAGTTAGATAATTTTTTTGAGTTAGATAATTTTCTTTGTTATGTGTGGTTCTTTTTATGAATTGTCCCCTAAGAACACACTTAGCTCCATCCCAGAAGTTCTGGTGTACTGTACTTTAATTTCTTTCAAGGAACGTTTTTATTTCATTCTTTGTTTCTTTGATAGCCCAATTGTGTTCTAGCAGAGAGCTGTTTAGTTTCCATATGGATGGTTTTGTAAGCTTTAGCCTCCTGTGGTTAATTTCCAATTTTATGTTGTATGAGAAAATACTTTCTTTCAATTTTTTTTTTAAATTTGCTGAGTCTTGCTTTGTATCCTTATGTAGATTGATTCTGGAGAATATACCATGTGCAGTTGAGAAGAAAGTAAATTTAGTTTTAGTTGGATGCATTATCCTGAATACATCCACAAGGTGAAGTTGGCTAATTACATAGTTTAAATCTTCTGCACCTCTTTGAGTTTATGTTGATGTGTCCTGTTCTTTGGTGATAGTGGTGTGTTAAAGTATCCTACCACTGTTGGCGTGCTGTTTATTTTTCTTTAATTCTGTTAACATTTATTTTGCAGGTCTATCAATTGGTGTATAAATGTTAAGCAAGGTTATATCTCCTTGATCAATTGTGGCTTTAATTAATATGCAATGCCCTTCCTTATCTTTTATTGTGTTTTTGATTATGAATTATATTTTATCAGAGATTAGTACTGTCATTTCTAGTTTGTTTTTTTTTTTTAGGTTGTCAGTTGCTTGGTGTTTATATATATTTGCAGCCTTTGGTTTTGAGTCTGTCGTTTTTCACCCGTTTCAAAATATGTCTCTGGACATATATGCCTTTGGGTTTTTTTATCCACTCTGCTACTTTTTGTCTCTTGATTGGTATTTTTAGTTCATTCACACTAAGTGTAATTGTTGTCAGATCAGGTTTTACTTTTGCCATTTTGCTGTGTTTCATTTTCTGTTGTTTCTGATTACTATGGGCCATCTTCTTTACTTTGGTGTCTATGTGTGAAGAACTTTGGTTAGAATGTCTTGTAGCTTTGGTTTTTGTTTCACAAATTTCTTAAGTTCTTTCCATTTATACAAAGCATCTGATTTCTTCTTGATAAATGATGGAGAGCTTTTCTGAGTATTGGGTCTTGGGCTGGCCATAGTTTTCTTTCAATTTTCTGTATATGCCATCCCATTGCCATCTAGCTAGCATGGTTTCTGCTGAAAAATCAGAAGTTAATTTAATTGTGTTCCCTTTGTAGGTGGCTCTTTGCTTTTCTCATGCTGATTTTAGTATTCTATCCTTTTCTTTTGATGCCTTAGAACTATAGTATTGAAGAAGAGTTGAATATACCATGGACCGCAAGGAGAACAAATAGGTTCATCCTAGAGAAGGTGACATTAGGCTGCTACTTGGAGGCAAGGATTCTGCAGCTTCATCTGACATACTTCGCATATGTTACAGGAGGAACCAGTCCTTGAAAAGAGACATCATTCTTGGGAGGGTATAGGACAATGTAGGAGAGGAAGATGCTTAATGAGATAGATTGATTCAATCACTGGGACAATGGGGGTAGCTGTGTCAGAGACAATAAGATTGGCACAGAATAGAGCAGAGTTTATGGCTCATGCACCATAGAATTGCTATGAGTTGCAAGTAACTCAGTGGCACATAAGAACAACAACAACAACAATCCTTATTTTTCTTAATTTGGAGAACTTGACTATGATATATCTTGATATTTTTGTCTTTGTGTTTCGTCTCCATACCTTCTCAATCTGTATGCAGAACAGATTTGTGAAGCATAGCTTTATGAGGGAGAGTGCGGCATCAAGATTGGAGGAAGACTCATTAACAATCTACAATATGCAGATGACATAATATTGCTTGCTGAAACTGAAGCAGACCTGAAGCACTTGCTACAAAGAGTGCTGAAGAGCAACCACGTCAGTCTAGAGACAAAGGTGTATTGTGTTGGCTGTTCTGTGTCTGTCTTTTCATGATTTTTAGAATTGTTTTTCCTCTTTATCTATGCTATCAATTCTTTCTTCCATTTTTTAATATTTTTTTGCATATTCTTCATAGCTGTTCAAGTTGTTCCTCATTAACCTATTTCTTCATGATGGCTGTCTCTGGAATATTTGCCCTGTTAATGGCTTCCATTGTTTCTTCCATTATTTTCATCAGTTTCTGTAGCTATTTAAATAACTCCACTTCAATATATTTATCTTTATCTGGGGTATTCATTCTGCTTCTCATAGGAGAAGAGCTCTTTTGTTGCTTCATGATGACTGAGGCAAACTGCTGCTTTTTTGACATTATGTGAGTATTTTCTTTGTAGATGTTAAGTTGTCATAACTATATAATATCTTTGACTATGGGGATGTTTTGTGAAAGACTTGTATAATGTTGCTCCACTTTTGGGGAACGCCATCCAAAGTGAGACCACTGTTTCACTCCAGAAACTGAGGCTCAACCTGGCCTCTTCTGCTTCAACTTAAGATATCCCATGTGATGTAGCTAGATAACCATGCTAAAGTCCAAAATAATTGTTTTATTGGTGCTTCTGGCACTGGATAGCAGGGCAGTGGTGGTCCCATCTGGTCTCCATATGGAGGGCCTGTCTGGTCTAGTGCAGCAGCATAGTCGTACTATGCAGCAGGTCACACCGTGAGACTTATTGTACTGTGTGGCAGGTCATGCTGTCACACCATCTGTATATGAATTTTATATACAAACTATTACTAAAAATAAGATAAAAGTCCAGGGTTTATTAAGAAACCCATTCAAACGCAAATCTTCTCAGTGTACTGGGTTGACTTTATCTTTCCTCTGGTTAAGCCTCATGCTCTCTAGTTATACTGCTTCCAACAAGCATTTCTCCATGATCTGTCTTCCCTTTTGAGTATATGAATTCAGCACTAGCGGAAGGCACACTTTCATTATTCCTTTATATACAATATATTCCATTCTTATAATATCCATTGTGTTAAGACATGTCATAATGAAGACCATAGTGAGATGAAGAAACATCATTATCAATCAAGTACACCTAAGTAAACACATTAAATCTTAAAACATTAAGTATATCTTGATTTTGCTTTTCTGGTCTGAGACTTTTAGCTGGAGAAAGTTATTCCCTTGCTCTTGAGAATCTGACAAGATGACAAAATAATTTTAGACTTCACTCACTGCATGACTCACTTATTCATTCATTGACCCTTGGCTCTTCTTCCAATTTATCATTTATTTTTACCCAAACTTTTCCAAATTGGGAAGGGACATCAAGTTCAGCTACCAGGCCATTCCAAATTGCAGGTAGCAAGACCATCCTGGCAAATGCTTCCTCTTTAGTCCATTCCCAGTTATATGGTGTAGGGGCACATGAATACAACACCAATCATCCATCTCAGCCACCAGCTAGGACAGTAGTATTCCTCTTTAACCCTACATTTACAAGATAAAATGAAGGTACAAACTATCCCTTAAGATACTTTGGAATTCTTGCATATAAGTTTAAGGGGATTTTTAAACAGCTGTTTGCTCAGGAATCAATCTTACTTCTGATACCTGTACCTACATATCTGGACCTGGGAATGCAACATCTGGAAAGAATAAAACAATTTGAGATAATGTAGGGAATTACTGTACTGTAGCACCAGCATTTTTCTCTATTCCCCTTCTCTGCAAAACGTAGGAATCTATTCAGTGGTGAACCCCTTTTATTATTGTTTTTACTAAATGTCATTGAGTTGAGTACAACTCATAGTGACCCTATGAACAAAAGTTCTGAATCTTGTTCTATCATGAATCATCTTCACATTTCTTGACACATAAGAGCCCCTTATGGCAGTCACCACATCAATACTCCTGGGCAAGAATCTTCCTCTCCTTCACTGACCCTCAACCCTTTCTAGCATCATGATCAACTGACTCAATCTGGGCTCTATCATTATTCTACTCTAACTATCCTCATTCCTCTACCGTTCATAATGTTTTCAAAGGCCAGTTATTTAAGATGTAGATGCTAATCCTGCTTCATAGTCTCTCTTAATCTGGAAGTTCTACCAAACCTTTTCTTCCATGGGCAACCCTTATGGCATTTGACGCACCAATGGCACAGCTTTTTGTAATACAACAACCCCAAGTTATCTCTACGGCAAACTGACAGACAAGTACTGTACCACTTACAAGCCACTGTAGCTCCTCTTATGTTGAATGTGAGCACTAACTCTTAAAAGTATGTGAGCCCTCCCATTCCCCTTTGTTAGATAACAAAAGTTTCAATTGCTCATTCTGATTCCCTATCAGACCATTACTCTGATGGTGGCAGTCAACATGGTGTGTCCATTTGACATGTTTCTTGGTCTATTGTTGCACTCTGTGAGCTGTAAAATGTGTTCCTTTGTCTGAATACATATAACTTGGTGGAGTTGCTGCCTTTCAGATTCCTGTTTTGGTGACCAAAGGTGGAGGGGTACTTTTGGTTTCTCCCACAGAATTTTCTATTTCCAAATAAACCCTGATATTAAAGGGTATAACTCTATAGCTTTACAGACTATTTTTCTGTTCTGATATTATCCATCTTATTTCCTACATTATTTTCCATGCATTTGCTGTCACCATTGATAGAAGAAACCACAGAATTTTAAGTGTTGCTCTTTCCTATTACTCTATATTTTTTTTTTATGCATCCAATCTGTATGCGGAACAGATTATCCAGGAAACTGGGCTCTGTGAGGAGAAATGTGGCATCAGGATTTGAGGTAGACTCATCAGCAATCTGCTTTATGCAGATCAGATAACTGGCTTGCTGATACTGGGGAGGGTCTGAAACAGTTGCTGCAGAGGGTCGATGGGCGCACCCTTCAATATGAATTGAAGCTTAACATGAAGAAAACAAAGATTATCACCATTGGGTCAATTGGCATCATCATGGTAGATAAAGAAGAGATTGATTTTTAGTTTGCGATTCAAATTGAGATTCAGCTTCAGTTTGCTTGGCTATACAATCAACACTCTTGGTACTAGCAACCAGGAAATTAAAAAACAAATTGCTTTGGGAAAGTCTGCTCTCAGAGACCTCTCCAGAGTACAGAAGAGTAACGATGTCAGCCTGGAGACTAAGGTGAGCTTGATATAGATCATAGTCTTTGCAATTATAACTGTGGATGATAGAAGGAGAATCGATGACTTTGAGCTGTGGTGTTGGAGAAGAGTATTGAATATAACATAGGCTGTTAGTAGAACAGACAAGTTCATTGTGGAGAAGGTAAAGCTAGGCTGCTCCTTGTAGGCAAGGATTCTGAAGCTTTGTCTGACATACTTTGACCATGTTACAAAGTGGAATCAGTCCTTGGAGAGGGATGTCATGCTTGGGAGTTTGGAGGAACAGCACAGGAGAGGAAACCCCTCAATGAGAAGGATTGATTCAGTGACTGGGGAAATGGGTTAGGTGTGTCAGAGACAATAAGATTGGCACATGATAGAGCAGAGTTTAGGGTTGTTGTATGTAAGGTTGCTATGAATTGCAGGTGACTTGACAGCACATAACAACAACAACAATCCAATTGGTTAGCTTTTCAGGAATTTGATACTCTAATTTCATTTCCCATGAGTAACTTTTGCTTTTCATAACATACTATAATAGCTGCATTAATCCATGGGTGTTTCTTACCCCGTCCAGAGACCAAAGATTCCACATTCTCTAGTTCACCACTTTTTCTGCAATGCTGCAAATTACAGAAATTTCAGACCTTTAGTGAACCCCACTCATTAATCTGACACCAATGGTGTTTATAATTTCTTCTGCTAAGATTAGTAGCAGACCAGTTACAAGAAGTATGGAGTTAACAGTGTCCCAAATGTTTGATTTACTACAATTGTTGCATGGTAACTCCGTGATTTCTGACATCAACAGTCTATCCTTCATTCAGTTTCCTCATTGTTCTATATCTGTTCGGTTCAGTGATTCTCTGTAAGATTTCCAGAGACTCAGTCACATCACTGGAATGACTCACATTACTGTAGGCAATGAACACTGGTTTTGAAGAGACTAGTGCGTAATATAGACCATCAATTGCAGTGTAGCTGGAAAGAGGGCTTTCCAAAAAGAGAGCTAGCATTGAGGCTTCATGAACTTATATAAAACCTCTAGGAGTACAGAGTTTGTATCCTACCCTAATCTTCTCTCCTTAGTACAATAAATATATCAGCTCAAATAAATAGTTAAATCATTTACTAGGAAGAACCCTTTGAATGATAAACCTTTGACACCACAGTTCACCACTGGGCCTATATTCAAGGATAAGAGATTAAATTTGCTGAGGATTTTATTTATTTGAATGCACAATCAAGTTTTATGGTGAGAGCATTCAAGAAATCAAAACATGTATTGCACTGAGAAAATCTGCTTCAAGGACTTATTTAAAGTGCAATCAATTGTGCCTGGCAATCCATGATATTTTCAGTTGCTTGTTAAACATTTGTAAGTGGAAAATAAATAAGGAAGACCAAAGAAGTACTGATGCCTTTTAATTATTTCTGTTTCTTTGAAAAAAACTTCATTGGCATACCTCAAAAACCAGGATTACCGAATGCTACTAGTTTCTAATACTAAAGAAGTATTGAGTTACAGGAATATTATAATAATAATAATAAATCCTTGAAAAATATAATATTATCAACAACATGGATTTGTAGCCATGTAGCCATGATCTTGACCATATAGGAGTTTGTAAGGGTGGTGCAAGCTAGGGTAATGTTTTGATCTGTGGTGATAGTGTGGCTATTAGTCTTAAGTGACTTAATGACACCAACCTTCAACAGCAGGTATTAGGGACATGTCTTTGAATTGTAAATAAAATCATGGGGCATAAATTAATTAAATTTCTAAAAGAGTTCTGAAATATTACCTGTATCTTATGTCTTTCTAATCCATCCAAAATGGAAATGCTAGTATTGTAAACATTAATGGATTAAAGTTGTTTCATAATGGCTTCTAATTATTTTACTGAGTCTTTGTTTCAGCACTAACAGGATAAAAGGGCTTTTACTTACCATTGTCAATTTTAGAACTAAAAAAAATCTCTTACATTTCCCATCTAGCAGACTAACTAGAAAAAGGGAATTTGAATAGAAAAGAGAATATTTTAAAGGTCTCATTTAAAAAGCCTTTGAAATAAAGACCAATTTTCTTTGTAATGTTATTTTTCTCCTACTTCTTTTCATATCCATGCTACTAATTCCTTTAAGAGCCTTGTTTTCAGGGTGTTGGTGTGTGCCGTCAAATTAGAACTGACTCATAGGTGACCTTTTAGCGGATTTTCAGAGGAAGTAAAAAAATTGCACTAGAGAAAATTGTCCATTCTTCTCCCAAAGATTTTCTGGTGGATTCAATCACTGTCTTTGGGTTCAGTGCAGTTTCTTACAACTAGGCCTCCAATGCTAACCTTATGCTAATTTAATGGTATGTGATCATCTTCTATTATTTTCCTTTTTTTTATTAAATATCAAAACTTAATATTTTCTTATTGTTGTACAGTTTCTTTGCCCTTCCCTTTCCTATTTCCCAATTATCTCCGCAATGCACCTCTTGTTCCAAATTGTTGTCATACCTATAATGCTTAATCATATATTCTTTTGGGGCAATTCTTCCCTTCATCTAATCTAATGCAGTGCTCATTATACATACATTCTTTTCCCATTTCCCGCAACTCCCTCCTGTCTTTATGACTGATTTTACAACATCACTGTTATTCAGTATTTGTCCTTTAGTGACTGAAATATTTCACTCAGCATAATGTTCTCTAGGCTTTCCCATGTTGTATTCTTATAAAGCAACTTTTGAGAATTTGTCTACTATTTTCTTGGCTAGGGCTGCATATATTCTTGCAAGGTGATTTAATAGCTTTTTTTCTTTCAAATATTACAATAAGATCAGGGAATTTTTAAACTGTTTTTTTAAAATATAAATAATTATGAGTTTCCTTAAAAGAAAATTCATTATTCCAGTAAAGCAGGAGTTTAAAGAATTTATAGATGTTCTTTTCCCTCCCCACTTAATCATATTAGCAATCTAAGTAAAACCTTCTAAATGCTTTCTGAATTTATTGATTCCTTTTGTAGAAATCTATCTGAACTATATCATAGAGCCATTAGCAGGTAATGTTATGCCTCACAAATTATGCACTGACAGAATTTACTGGAGAAGCAAGAGAATCAGGGCTCATTGCCCATTTACTCTGCTAATTGTTGCCACTGTGTGCATTTTGGTGCATGCAATCTCTGCAAAACAGTTTTTAATGAGGTCATTAGTCTTTTTCTTATATTATTCCCCTAATTCCCCTCTATATTCTTTAAAACACTAATCAGCAAAATCATTTATAAAGGCACTTTATAAAGTGAAACTGTTAGTTGCAATGTGATATCTATGGACCTACACGTCACACCTTTAATATGTGCATATTATGCATTTCAAGTGGAGTCAATTCCATACAGTCAGTCAGTAAAAAAATATAATAATGGTCTTAATAAGGTAGTGTGCATACTTGATGGGATTTTAATATAAAGCATACTTCCTAATACAGAAAATATACCAAAAGCCATCTTTCAATTCTAGTAATTATCCTCCTAGAATCTGTTAAGATTGGGAGCTTCTAAATTAATATAAATGAATTATACATATATGAATTCTTTCCAGACAATCCTACACATCCCAAAGAGTTAATATTAAAGATGAAATAAATATGCAAATTAAATATTGTAAAAGTATTGTAGATATATAAATTTTAGCCAAAAGGTTAAGTATGGGAGGGGGAACACTCTCTTACCTTCAATACTTAAATCATAGCCCCAGGATAATTGAAAACAGGGGAATCTAAATAAGATGTCCTTAAAAAAATTTCAGGAAACTCAGGTGGCTTAGTGGTAAGGTATTACTCTGCCAAGGCAAAGGTGCATGGTTCTGATTAACCAGCTTCTTTTATGTGATTTATTACCACTGAATACCTGCTGGAGAGTTAAGTATGGGCTCAATGATAAAAAATGACTAAAATTTTCGGTGAAATTTATTATTGTTGCTATGAAATGAAAGCCAAAATAGTACCTCTAAGTTCTAAAGTAATCTCTGAAAAGCACAAATAGTTAAATATACCCTTTTGTTGTTGTTGTGTACCATACAATCTAAACAGACCCGTACTTGACCCTCTTAGCAGATTTTCAGAGGCAGTTAATCTTACAGGAGGTGGTTGCCCTTCCTTCTCCACAGAGAAGATGATGATCTTGAATTGCAAGCCTTTAGGATTGCAGTGCAGCTTTTTGCCACTAGATTACTAGAGCTCCCTCTATTACTATTTGAAAGAGTAGACATTTCAGTCTGCACAAAGATCCTTCAAAAGAAAAGGAAATCCACTTGTTTTCCAAATATCAGTCACGGAACAATCTATGAAGAATAATTCTAGTCTGAAGCACATGTAAAAAACGTATGTCAGAACTAACTAGATGATGACTTTTTAAAAACTCCTAGCTTATAATGTATTTATCAGCAAAATAATAACATTTCAGATGCAATACCAAATTCACAGAAACATTTCCTACTTTAAATAACGTCAAATAATCTGGGGTATTATTCTTTATTTTAACAATATTAAACTTTGTGTTTGGTTTAAAATATTCCAGAGGAAAAAGCCTCTATGAATTTTTAAGTATTCATTAGATGATTTTACTGTAAATTGCTCTTCTGCACACTAAAATATTAAATGATTCAGGCTGAATATCCATAAACCCAAATGTTGTATGTGATTATTTGTGTGCATATGAAAACAACAAAATTATATTTTGTAACAATTTCTGTAATAATCAATAAACAATCACTCAGTCTGAAAGGAAAAAAAAATATCCAGCCCATTCTACTGAACATTACGATTTTATCTATTCTTCCAAATACATTTCAGATCTTCCACTTAAAATTTTGGCAAGATTCTTTTTCAACTTTTCCCTCCTATAGTGTGCCTGACCTGGTCTGTGGTCTTCACAATTACTTACTATACATCCAAGAGCTAGACAATGACCAAGATGACAGAAGAAGAATTTTTGCCTTTGAGTTGTTGTGCTAGAGAAGAGTACTGACCATAACATGGACTGCAAAAGAACTAACAGGTCTGTTCTGGAGAGAATGAAAACAAACTACTCCTTGGAGGCAAGTATTTTGAGACTATTTCACATACCTTGGGCATGTAGGACGAGTCTTTGGAGAAGGATATAATGCTTGGAAGGGTGGAGGGACAGCACAGGAGAGGAAGACCACAGATGAGATGGATTTTCACAATAACTGGGGTAATGAGGGTAGGTATATCAGGGAGAGTGAGATTGACTCAGGATAGAGCAGGGTTCAGAGCTATTGTGGAAAGAGTCACTATGAGTCATAAGCAGCTTGACAACACATAACAACAAAAGTATAATGTAATATATACTCTTGAAGATTGTTGTCATAATTTCGGAAAGAATAATAACACTCCTTATTTAGTCTACAAGGCAATAGTGTACTGCCACAGACACTATCTTAATCCTCTTAACTGAACCTAAAGATATTTTATGTCACAGTTTCATTGGAAATACTAGTATTTTGGCCATGGAATGCTAGTCTCTGTTCTGCTATATGCTTTCCAAATATTTATGGATTTTTAAAGTCTGCAGTTTGTTGACTGATGCTAGTTTTTTAGGAAGAATACCATTCCTTATATAGAATTCAATTAAGTATTTAGAATGTTTGATTCTCAAAATGTACTTCAAGCTATTTGTTGCAGGAGTTTTATATTTTTCATTGCTGTACAAAGGGAATAACTTAGCAACATTGTTACTTTATTATGAATATATGAAATGCAAGTCCCTGACTGGTGCAAATAGTGAAGTACACAAAAAATATTCACAACACTGGTAGTTTGAATTCATCAAGATATGTCTCATGAAATAAGTTTGGTGATCTCTATCTAAGAGATCACATTCTAGGAAATTCTACAGAAAAATTCCACTCTGCATATGTAGATCTTTCTAAATTACAATAATTTTCCAACAAATAACAATTACGTTCATAAAAATAACAGTGCAACTACAACTACTATATTTTTACACAAACAGTAGGCATGGTGTAATGTTTATTTTCTTGCAGACAAAAACTTTCCACTGTAAAGTATTTCTGTGAGTGTATTATTTTACTCCCACACCCTTTGAATATAGGATACTTTCTATTTTTAATAAATTTTTTATCTTATACTAGTTTATCTACAACATTCATGTACATTGTTCTTCACACCAGATCTTTCCCATTTCCTTTATGTGCTCACCAAGTTGTGCCAAGAAATCTGGAGAACAACCACTTGGCCAAACAACTGGAAGAGACCTGTATTTGTTATTATTTTTTTTTAAAAAGTGATCTGACAGAGGGCAGAAATTATCAAATAGTATACTGAGTCATTGTGTAGAAAGGAATTGGCAGAGGCAGAAGAATTTAGTGAAACAACATATGAGCGGGAGCCTATGGCGATGAAGGCAGAAGTTCAAGCTGTTTTAAAGGAAATAGCAAAAAATAAGGCCCCCAGAATAGATGGTACACCAATTGA
>NW_006399906.1:6830878-6836661 GCF_000299155.1 Elephantulus edwardii | reverse complement strand
GACTCGATAGCACATAAAAACAACAACAACAACAACATCATTAATACCACATGCAAGCAAAATTCTGCTGAAAATTATTCAAAAATTGCAGGAACAGCATGTTAGCAGAGAATTGCCAGAAGTGCAGGCTGAATTTAGAAGAGGCCGTGCTACTAGGAATATTATGGCCAATGCTAGATGGATCTTGGAGAAATGTCTTTCTGTGTTTCATTGACTATGCAAAAACATCTGACTGTGTGGTGCACACCTAACTGTGGATAACTCTGAAAAGAATGGGAATCCCAGAGCACTTGATCATGCTTATGTGAAGTCTATTCTTGGACCTGGAGGCAGTCATCAAAACAGAACAGGGGAACGCTGAGTGGTTCAAAACTGGGATGTATTATGTCTTCACAACTTTTCAATCTATATGCGGAACAGATTATCCAGGAGGCTGGACTCTATGAGGAGAAATGTAGCATCATAATTGAAGGAAGACTCATCCAAAATCTGCATTATGCAGATGACACAACTCTGCTTGTTCAATCTGTGGAAGACCCAAAGCACTTGCTGCAGAATATTAAGAACTACAGCCTTCAGTATAGATTGAAGCTCAGTATCAAGAAAACAAAGATTCTCACCACTGGGCCGATTGGCAGCATCATGATAGATGATGACGAGATTGAGATTTTAATGGTTTTAGTTTGCTTGGCTCCACAATCAACACTCTTGGTACCAGAAACCAGGAAATTAAAACACAAATTGAATTGGGAAAGTCTGCTGTCAAAGACTCCTCCAAAGTACAGAAGAACAACGACATTAATCTGGAGACTAAGGTGTACCTGCTCCAGGTCATAGTCTTTACGATTACTTTCTGTGCATCAGAGAGCTTAACAGTGACTAGGGATAAAAGGAAAATTGATGCCTTTTAGCTGTGGTGATGAAGAAGAGTACTGAATATATCATGAACTGGTAGGAGAACAAACAGGTTTATCCTAGAGAGTGTGAAACCAGGCTGATTTTTGGAGGCAAGGATTCTGAAGCTTTGTCTGATCTACTTTGGACATGGCTCAAGGAGGAACCAGTCCTTGGAAAAGGAAGTCATGCTTGAGAGGGTGGAGGGACAGCACAAGAAAGGAAGACCCTTGATGAGATGAATTGTTTCAGTGACTGGGATAATGGGAATAGGTGTGTCAGAAACAGTAAGATTGGCACAGGATAGAACTGAGTTTAGAGCTATTGTAGATAGGGTCACTATGTGTTGCAGGGGACTTGAAGGTATGCAACAACACCAACCCCTCTTTCCATCCATCAAACTGTCATATGATTAACTCCTTCCTCCCACCCATCTTCACCCCTATTCTCTCACCCTCTACCTTTTGAACATTCATGTTCTACAATAATGGTCTTATACAGTATTTATCCTTATTTAAATGAGCTAGTTCACTTGGCATAATGCACGACTTTTTAACATTTTATATATTTCCACAATACATTTATGAAAAGTAATTTGTGGTTATTAGAATAGCCTCCCTAAAATATACCTTACACTGAAAAGGGGGAAACAATGTTTGACCAATAATGAAAGTATTTTGGTTTGGATTCAGTGCACCTTAGTCTTCAAAGTAACATCTTTGCTTTTTAAATAGTCTTTGAAAAAATCTTCTGCAGCAGATGTGTTCAATATAATAAATTGTTGATTTCTTTACTGCTGTTTCCTAGGTAGTAAATGTGAACCCAGGTAATAAGAAATATTTGGTAACCTAATTCTTTCCTTAGTTTATCATAATTTATTGTTCCAATTCCTGCATTGCTTTTTCTGTATGTTGAGGTATAATCTATTGTAATCTACTGCTGATTTTCATAAATAAATGCTTTGAATCCTCTTTACTTCCATAAGTCAAGGTTGTGTTTATTGCACATTTCAGATTAGTAAGATGCTTTCCTCCAATCTTGATTGATGCATTCTTCTTAATATAGTATAATGTTTCAGATAACCCCCAATTTAAATAAGTATAATGAAAGGATGCATCAATCACATTCCTTTCCTGATTTGACTCCTGTTTTGTTTGAATGACAGTCTTTTAACCTATGTGCAGGTTCTGCAAGAGTAAAATGAAATGTCCTTTGATCCCTATGCGTCACAAAATTAACCAAAATTTGTTTTATCTGTACAGTCAAATACTATTTATTATTATGTATCATCGAGTCAGAACCAACACATTGGTGATGCTCTAGTGGGTTTTCAGAGGCAGTTAATCGCATGGGAGGAAATTGTCCATCCTTCTCCCATGGAGCAGCTGGTGCCTTGAACCACGTACTTTCAGAATTGCGGTGCAGCTTCTTGCGACTAGGTCACCAGAGCTCCAAAATTATCCATAATTTGTTTTACTCTGTACAGTCAAATACCATAAAATGGTTAAAAAATGAATAAATAGATTTTCTGATATTTCCTTTTCTCATGCAAGATACATTTGACATCATCAATTATATTACTCATTTCCACACCCTCTTCTGAATCTGATTTGAATTTCTAGAAGAATACTAGTCAAGATACTGGTGTGATTGCTCTTTAATGAACTGCTGAAAATTTTACTTTCATGTGATGGTAGTGAGTCTGATAATTTCGACAGTCTGCCTTATATCTTTTCTTTGCGATAGCTCTCATCTTGTTGTTTTAACAGCTCTCTTCAGAACACTGCATCAGCGAACATTACAACAATGCATAAGTTTGTTGAAACATATCAGTTGATATTCCATCACTACCTGAAGCCTTGTTTTCCAGTAATGCTTTTATGCAGTTTAAATTTCTTCCACCAAAACTGCTAGTACTGAATTATGAACTCTGCATTGGGAAGTTATTAAACTCAGCCAGCTCTTTTTACATAAATACTGTGTATTTCTTTCAGCTTCTTTTGATATTTTCTTTACCACACAATATTTTTACCACGGAATTTTAAAATGTTGAAATTCAAAACTTAAATTTTTCTTCATTTCCTCCAGGTTAAAATATGTCGAGTATGTTCTTTCTTTGAGGTTTTCTAATACTATATGCATATTTCATGGTATTGATTTACTTTTTATTCTTGAATCACCCTTTGAAACTCTACTCAACTTTGTATGTGCAAAAAATGTAATTAGACCCATAATTGACAACATATATAACATTTAGTGCAAAAGAAATAAAATACCTACATGTATGCCATACAACAATAAAACTCTTAGAAGAAAACAACATAATACTATTAAAGAACTATTATGTCCTAATTAAGACAAAATAACAACTTTAAAATAATATTTAAAGTATAATAAAATAAAAATACTAGGTAAATAGAATACTACTAAAGGACTCTTAAGCAATTAAATATGTTTTAAGCAACTGTGTTGTCAATCTAAAGGTAAGTGGTTCAAATCCACCAGCTGCTCCTTGTGAGGAAGATAGACAACAATTCTCATGCACTTTACTGCATCTGAAAACCCACTGGATGGTCACCTATGAGTTATTCCTAACCTAACAGTATACACAGCGAAAAAAAGATTCCATAAAAATTCTAGAAAATTGCATACTTTATACACATAAAAGAATTTTAACAAGGTGGTAAGGATACAAGTCATAGACTTGGAAAAAAATTGTGAATAACATAGTGGATCAAGTTTGATAATCAGAATATTAAAAAAATACATACAACTCAACAGGAAACAGACAAATATTCCAACTGAAAGCGATGAAGAAAAGACAAGAAAAGTTATCTTACCAAAGTGTGTGTGTGTGTGTGTGTATATATAAAATTAATGAACACTTAAAATATGTTTATTGTTTAATTATTATAGCAATATATATCAAAACAACAAGCTTTCACTTCAGTCCTCTAGGAAGGCTAACTTTTTTTTAAAGAAGAAAAATAATAAATTTGGCAAGGTTACAGAGAACGTGAGAACTTCATCCATTAATGGTGATGATGCAAAATGTTACTGTCATTGTGGGAAATCTTTTAGTAATTTTTCAAAAAGCCAAATATTAGTATACTACTTAACCTTTGTACATAGTGTCACTATGAGTTGCAAGTGACTTGATGACAGTTAATAACAGCAACCATATAATCAAGAACCTCTACACTTAAATATTTGTCCATGGACTTGAAAGCAGAAATAAAATAAAAAAGAACCAAACCCATAAATACCTCACCATTCATTTTAGAACTCCTTCCAATAATCAAAAATTGCAGCAATCTAAATGTCTATCAAAGAATGTAAAAATAAAATGTAAAATATAAAAATGATGGAATATCATTAATTCATAAAGTGAAATGAAGTCTTAACACATTCAGTAACAATATATATACATATATATATGTACTATATGCAATATGTGTAATATCGAATATCAACCTAGAGAACACAATATTGAATAATTAATGAAATTACTCAAGAAAAATACAGCATTATTTCACTAAAATTAAATACAAGTGGCATAGTGGTAAAGAAATTGCACTGAAATATACTTGGTTTGAATCCACCAGCTGTGCTGCTAGAATGTCAGCTCTGAGTTGATTCCAACTCTACAACACACAATAAAAGCAATCTCCAACTTAATAATTAATTTATCAGCTTCACTTTAAACTTAATATAAGTAATTGAGATTTGTTCTACAATTTTACTCTGTTCGAGTTTTAACTACAGACACTGCACTTTCTACAGCATTTTTCCACATATGGAGTCATTTTCATTTGTGTATAGGTCATTAATTATGCTTTGACAAAATAATTTTCAAGCAATATGTCATTGATTGTGTGACTATCTCCTAGTGATTGTGTCAGACTATCCCCTGACACATTTCTATAACCAATGTCATTATTTTTTTGACTACCAGTTTTTTTCCTCTTAGTTTCCAAGTTTTGCATTCTAGTCACCGACTATTTTTAATGCATCTTGAGTATATATTTAATGAAATTTAGACTGAAAAAGTTTGCATAAATCCTCAATCCAACTTTTGTTTTTTGTTGACTGATTTGTAAATGTATATACTACTTGTATCAACAGGTATTCTTTGCATGTGTATGAAAATTATCTCGTTATTGACAGTGTTGTATATCAGGAAATATATTGAAATGTTCTTTTAGATGAATGGAATACCATTACTCCTCAATTTACATTCTCATAGTAAGACACCGTTATTGTTATTGTTAGGTGCTATCAAATCAAGGATGACTCATATTGACTCTATGAGCAGCAGGTCTGAATGTTGTCCTATGCTATGCCATCAACACACTTCGGGACGCACTAGATCCTATTAAAGGAATCATAGAGTCAGTCCACCTGGTTGAGAGTCTTCCTGTCCTCCGCTGAGCTTCTGCCTTTTCAAACATTATATCACTCTCCAGGGAATAGCGTCTCCTAGCAACATGGCTAAAGTATATTGTTATTGTTGTTATGTGCCATCGAGTCACCTGTGACTCAGAGCAACCCTATGTACAACAACCCTAAACTCTGCCCTATCCTATGCCAGTATCACTGTCTCTAACACACCTATCCCCATTAACCCAGTCACTGAATCAATCCTTCTCATCAATGGTCTTCCTTTCCTGCTCTGTCCCTCCACCCTCACAAGCATGATATCCCTCTCCAAAAACTGGTCCCTCATTGCAGCACATCCAAAATATGTCAGAAGAAGCTTCAGAATCCTTGCCTCTAAGGAGCAGCCCTGCTTCATCCTATCCAGGACAAACCTGTTTGTTTTCCTAGCAGTCCATGGTATATTCAACACTCTTCTCCAACACCACAGTTGATTCTCCTTCTGTCATCCC
>NW_006399906.1:6829888-6830468 GCF_000299155.1 Elephantulus edwardii | reverse complement strand
TCTCCTCATAGAGCCCAGCCTCCCAGATAATCTGTTCTGCATAAGGATTGAAAAGGTATGGGGACAGGATGCAGCCCTAGCATACACCATTCCCAATTTTAAACCATGTAATGTTTCCTTGCTCTGTTGTGATGGCTGTCTCCTGGTGCAAGTACAGGTTTTGCATTAGCACAATCAAGTGTTCTGGGATTCCCATTGTTCTCAGAGTCAGCCACAATTTGTTATGATCCACAGAGTTAAGTGTCTTTGCATAATCAATGAAACACAGATAGACATTCTTCTAGTACTCTCTGCTTTTAGCCAAGATCCATCTAACATTAGCTACAATATCCCTAGTACGATGACCCTGTCTAAACCCAGCCTCCATTTTTGGTAGTTCTCTGTTGCTGTGCTGATTCAGTCCTTTTTAGTTAACCTTCAGCAGAAACTTGCTTGCATGTGATATTAATGATATTGTTCAATAATTTCCACCCTCTGTGGGATTACCTTTTTTTTGGAATGGTAACAAATACAGATCTTTTCCAGTCAGTTGGCAAAGGGGTTGTCCTCCAGAATGCTTTAGGCAGAATGTTAAATGATC
>NW_006399906.1:6826823-6828068 GCF_000299155.1 Elephantulus edwardii | reverse complement strand
TCAACAGCCTGCATGTAGCAGGCAAAATACTCTTAATAGCTGAAAGTTAGTAGAACTTGGAATAATTACTGCAGAAAATTAAGAGCCACAGTCTTTAGTGTGATTACATCTCAACATCAATAAAACAAATGTCTACACCACCAATCCAAGAATTAACGTCTGGATGCAACACATCTGCTGATCTTGATAGATGAAGAAAATATTGAAGGTGTCAATTATTTAATCTTGCTTGGACCAACATTAACAACCTTGGTGCCAGCATTTTGCAAGGAGAGACCAGATTTTGGAGAGAGACATCATGCTTGGGAGGGTAGAGGGACAGTGTAATAGAAGAAGATCCTCAATGAAATAGATCAAGTCAGTGACTAGGGTAATGGGGATAGGTGTGTCAGAAACAGTAAGGTTGACACAGGATAGAACGGGATTCAGAACTGTTGTATGCAAGGTCACTAGGAGTCCCAGGTGACTTGACAGCACAAAACAACAACAAAATGCTGAGAATCAGCCTACGTTTTCAAACACATTACAGATTTTCTATTCCTTCACACCTCCCCCAATTACCCACTAGCCTGTATTACTCTAATGATTTTCCTCACTTCACCATACTGTACCGCTTTCCCCTCCTTTTGAACATCTTTACACATTTTGCTGAGTCATACTCCTATTTTCACAAGGGTAGTCTTATATAGGATTTGTCTTTATATGACTGAGCCCACTCAGAGTAATGGGCTCTAAACTTTCTCATGTTTCATAGTATTTTATGAAATAATTTCTCCTTTAAAATTCTTATGCATATATAGTAGTCTAGTGATATTAAGCTCTGCAGAAATCCCAAAGATATGCGGTAGGAAACCACCACTTGTTCAATGGAAGATGCATAGGCAATATTTTCAGTTGCACTCTTGCAATTAATTACTTCTAGAAACCCATTAGAGAAACAGCTATGGGTCACATCTTAGACACACGCACTGTGTATGTGTGTATGTATATGTATGTATGTGTGTGTGTAAATATATATGAATGTGTGTGTGTGTGTGTGTGTGTGTGTGTACGTAGGTGTGTATATAGTCTTTAAAATCTCCTGCTGTGCTTCAGAGAGCTGGATAGTGACTAGGGATGGTATTTGATATTGTTGTTGTTGTTATGTGCCGTCGAGTCGTTTGCGACTCATAGCGACCATATGTAGAACAGCCCTAAACCCTGCTTTATCCTGTGCCAATTGCATTGCCTCTGATACACCCATCC
>NW_006399906.1:6811506-6825915 GCF_000299155.1 Elephantulus edwardii | reverse complement strand
TTAGCACGATTAAATGTTCTGGGATTCCCATTCTTCTCAGAGTCAGCCACAGTTTGTTATGATCCACGCAGTCAAATGCCTTTGCATAATCAATGCAGCACAGATATACATTCCTCTGGTATTCTCTCCTTTCAGCTAAGATCCATCTAACATCAGCTACAGTATCCCTAGTACCACGGCCCCTTCTAAACCCAGCCTGGACTTCCGGCAGTTATCTGCTGATAGGGGTGATAGAAAGAATTAATGCGTTTGAGTTGTGGTGCTGGATAAGAGGGTTGAATCTATCATTGACTGTGAGGAGAAAAACAGGTTTGTGCTGGAGAGGGTGACACTAGGCTGCTCCTTGAAGGAAAGGATTCTGAACTTTGTCTGGCATACTTCAGTCATGTTGCAAGGAGGGACCAATCCTTAGAGAGGGACATTATGTTTGGAAGAGTGGAGGGACAGCACAAGAGAGCAAGACCTTCGGTGAGATGGATAGATTCAGTGATTGAGGTAATGGGAGTGCATGTGGCAGAAACAACGGGATTGGCACAGGACAGAGCAGAGTTTCGCGCTATTTTAAATAGGGTCGCTAGGAGTCACAAGTGGCTCGACGACACATAACAACAACAACAGTGTGTGTGTGTGTGTGTGTGTGTGTATTTGTTGTTTTAAGATGCCATCAAGTTGATTACAACTCATAGCAACCCTATGAACTAAAGATCTTAACCTTTTCCTTTTCTGTTCCATCCTTACACTTCCTGAAATGCAAGAGTCCAATGCAACAGTCACCATATCAGTCCACCTGGTTGAGGGTCTTCCTCTCCTTTGCAAACCCTCTATGCTTCCCAACATCATGTGTCTCCACAAGAAATAGCATCTTCTAGCAATATGTTCAAAATATGTGAGGCGAATCATCAGCATTCTTGCCTCCAAAGAGCTCTCTGGTTGCACCCTCTGCAAGATATATCTTTTCTTTCTCTTTACTGTCCACGGAATGTTCAGTGTTCTTCAACTCTACAGCTCAAAGACAGCAATTATTTTTCTGTAATCCTTATTCATTGTTCAGGTCTCAGATACATAGCATGTAATCAGAAAGAGAATGGCCTGAATCAGATGAGGCTTACTCCTTAAACTGACATTACTACTCCTCAATTATTTGGAAATATTCCTAACTGCTGATTTTGCCAATGCAGTGTATCTCCTTATTTACTGATTGCTCATACCAAAAGGGTTCATTATGGAGCCAAGCAAGATAAAGATGGTGACAGTTTCAATCTCCTCTCCATCCACCACAACACTGCCTATTGCTCAAGGGGTAAGAATTTTGTCTTCTTGATATTGAGAAGCAATCCATATTGAACGTTACATTCCATGATCTTCTGCAACAGTGCTTCAAGTCCTCCTCACTTTCAGCAAGTAAGGTTGTTTCATCAGCATATCAGAGGTTATTGACGAATCTCTCTCCAATCCTGATGCCACACTCCTCATCATAGAGTCCACTTTGCTCAGCATATACATTGAACAGGTATGGAGACAGAATTCATCCCTGACACACTTCCATCCCAATTCCAAACTATGCAGTGCTCCCCTGCTCTGCTTGCACCACAGCCTCCTGGTTCAGGTATAGGTTCTTCATGAGCACAATCAAGTTCTCTGAGATTCCCATTCTCCTCAATATCAGCCACAACTTGTCATGATCCACACAGTCAAATGCCTTTGCACAGTCAATAAAGCACAAATGGACTTTCCTCTGGTATTCCTTACTGTCAGCCAGGATCAATCTGACATCAGAAAAAAAAAATCTGACATCAGCAATAATATCCCTAGTGTCATTGCCTCTCCTAAATCCCAATTGAACTTCTGACAATTCCCTATATATGTACTATTCCAGCCATTTTTAATTATCTTCAGCAGTGTTTTGCTTGCATGTGATATCAAGGGTATTGTTTGATAATTTTAGTTTGATAATTACAGTTGGATCACTCTTCCTGGGAAGAGTAACAAATATGGACCTTTTCCTATACATTGTCAACACAGTTGTCCTCCAGATTCCCTGGCATATACCGATGAGTGCCTCCAAGGCTGAATAATTGAAACAAGTCATTTTGTATCCCATCGATTCTTGGAACCTTATTATTTGCCAATGCCTTCAAGGTAGCTCTGTTTCCTCTTCCTCTTTCCTGACCACTGGCCCCTGTTCGTATGGTACTTCCTGAAATTTTTCAGTGTGAATTATTATTATTATATTACTATCTGAGGTATAATTCAAATACATTACTAAAGTAGATGCTGATATTCAAAAAGTTTTCTCTGGCCAACTATATATATCTTAAGATTTCCAGAAGGTTTTACCAAACTTTCTATATACAAGTTTTAAGGTATTTTCTCTTTCTCTTCTTCTATTTTCCTTCTTGTCAGACTTGCATTACTCTTTCAGTCTTCTGTATTCATCTTCTCTTACACATGTTGTTCTTGTTATTGTTAAGTGTCATTGAGTTGAAAGTGATTCATAGCTATTCTATGAACTAAAGACCTGGACACTTATATAACTTTCCTATTTCTCCAGGTTCATAGGATTTCTAGAGGCAAGCTATTCTGGAAGTGGATGCCACTCCTGCTTCCAAGCTTGTTTTAATAGGGGAGCTTCAGCAAACACTGTCCACCACGGGTAACCATTCTCTTACACATACTTGCTCAAATAAAAACCTTGCCTATTTAGTCACATTCCCAGTGGGTTTTCTATTTTTCTGGGTTTTTTGTTGTTGTTTTGTTCCTTGGTTTTTTGTATTTTGTTGTGTGTGTGTGTGTTGTTTTTTTTTTTTTTTTTTTTTCATTGTAACTGGAGTAAATCACTCACACTCACTTACTGGTTCATTAGGAATTGACTCAAAGCTGTAAACAATTTCTCTGTTTTAGGATGACAGTCAGTCAAAATTTGAATTGTGACATAAAATAAGCAAAGATATGCTTGCTCTCTAGTCAAGCACGACTCATAGCAACTCTACGAATAAAATAACTGAAACCTTTCTATAAATATCGACATTTATAAAAGTTAATAGAGTTTCCAGAGGCATGTTGTTTAGAGAGTGGATGCCACTATTGACTCTCATAAAATAGAAAAAGTAAACAAGGTATTTTTAAAGTTTTAAGGGTATTTTATTTTATTTTTATAGCTCTTTTATTTATGAAAAAATATTGTTAATTTTACAAAGGACAATTAAAAATTGTAGTTGTAGAATTGGGTCATTTATACTGATGTGATAGTTGTATTTGAAGAGTTACTGTAAGAAATTTTTTAGAGTATGGACTTAGTCTAGGAATGTTAAGGGGGAAAAAAGGAAATAATACAAAGAAGAAAAGCAGCTATATGTTTGATTTAATGTAGTGTTGGTAACATTGGTACAGTATAAGGTTCATCTCTAAATCATATTTTTAACAAAGATGAATTCTTTTTTAAGATGCTAAAAACCAAATAACAAAAAAGAAATTAATAAAATCCAAGTAGCATGTATAATCAACTTATGCTATTTGTACAATGAAATAAAAGTCAAACTATATTTCCCAGATCCATTAAATTAACACTTGATGCTCTACTACATTTTATAATGTCAACTTATACAAGACATATGGGTGCTCAGAGAAAGGAAAAATAACAGAGCTATGTAACTATTGCCTTCTAAGTTGTAGAAATAATGGAAGTAATAATATTTTTAAGTTAGACTGCTTCTCCTCCTGAGAGTTTAAAATAAGCACAAAGATTAAATGTGGTGTCCTCTTTTTTTTATTGTAAAAATCATGTATGGGAATACAAGGGAGTAAGAGTTTGGAGTAGAAGAGTGAGGATGGGCAGGGATGAAATCACACGGCAGCACAATTTGTGGGTGGAGGGAGTGGGTGAAGGAAATGAGAAAGATCCAGTGGGGACAAGGAAAGACAGGACAATGGGGAGCTTGGTCCAATGGTGATTGTTATTTTTTTTAACAAAGAAACTGTCTTATTCATCTTGAACAGGCACATTGAGATGAAGGAGGAAGGGAAGACCACTTTTTAACACTTACTGGTGGTCCTTGGTTGAAGCTTCATGCCTTCTTGTTCAGTTAGAAGATATTTTCCTGACGTTTTCTGCCCTCTAAACTGCAAAGTGTTCGTCAAGGTGAGTTCAGTGGGGGTGGCTTTGCTTCTTTAGCTGGCAGTTATATTTCCCTTTTGTATCTGGATGTGGGCTCAGGGTTCATTGAGCAAGATTCATTGGTAAAGTTATCTACAGCTAAGGGATCAAACCTAAAGAGAACAGGCTTATGAGTTACAAGGAGAGTTTTGGAGGTGTTACTTACAGATACTGGGAAGGAGGAGGGGGAAAGTGGGTAGATAAAATTCTTCATAGATGCTAGATAGCTCTCCCTAGCAACCTGACGGCTCTCCCCAGGGGTTGGAAGGCTCTCCCTAGGGGCCAAATGACACACCAAGGGGCCAGACAGCACACCCCGGGGGCTGGGCATCTCTCCCCAGGGACTGGGAAGCACATCTGCCCATGAAATCTACACCCTCCAAGGTCTGGACCCTGCACCCCACTGAAGACTATGACCAGGGACAGCACCTCTTGTTCCAGCAACACAACCATCGCCTCCCTTCCCTCTACCAACTGGCCCAACTACAACTCAAAGTAGACATATCTACCTTCTCCCTCTACAAGGGACTTTGAGAGTGGTGAACAGACCCACCCTAGGTTGAAACAGTTCTTGGCAGCAGTAATCAAAGAATCAAAAGATATGGTGCATTAAGAAGATCTTTTGGCCAGGATCTGTTGATGTTTTTAAGTGCCATCAAGGTGTAGACAACTCAGAGAGACCCTATGCATGAAAGACCTGAACACTTGTATAATTTTCATCATTTCTCTAAGTTCATAGAGTTTCTGGAGGCAAGCTATTTCAGAAGTGAATGTCAACTCCTGCTTCCAAGCTTGTTTTCATCTGGAGCTCCTCACACACTGTCCACAATGGGTAACCACATTATTACATTTATTACATCAGTGTCACATTGTTTTGCATCACAGCAACCAGCAGTTACAGCCAATTGACAGACCAGAGTTAGAAGAATGTTTGACCAAAAGGAATTAATACCCAGCCTGAGGGCTGCAGATTAAAATCACCCGCCTTTGAGTTGGTAGGATAACTTTCTATGCATTAGGCCCACAGAGCTCTCTCTATGGCTTACAGTAATTCTATGAACAACACATCTAGTTCGTGCCCTATCCTACTCCATCCCCACAATGCAAGGCATGCTCAGTCCCATTGCTACAGTCATCATATCAATCCATCATGCTGAGGATCTTCTTTTCTTCGCTGACCTATCCAAAGAAATCTTCTTTACTGACAGCGATGTTCTCCGGTATCTAGTCTTTCACCTTCCATGTGATTCCATGGTGCTATGGCTGCCCCTCACCCTGCTGTCCTCTCCTGCACTGTGGGCCCCCGGGGCCACTGGCTTCTGCTGATGCCGGACAAGTGGGGCTCTGTCACACCAGCCACAGGCCTGGCACCTGACACCTGGTGCAGGCTAGGGGATCTGTGTGCTCTGATCATGGTGACCCCGCAGGGACACGGTGGCACGGGCTTGGTGGCAGGTGGTGGGCAAAAGTGGGAATTCACCCATGTTCTCTGGAGAATCTCTGTCCTTCTGATGTTGAGCCCCAATTCACACTGAAAATCAGTAGTCAACGGTCTGGCTGTTTAGTTATATATAATTTGCAGGCTGTGGGGGGCCTTTTTCTGTGTGGCTTGCTGTGCCTTAAGCTCCTCACACTGCTTCTCCTGCCATCACCATCTTGGTTCCAAGAATTTCTTTTAGAATAAGTTTATTCTTCGGCCATGTGGGGGCTCCTTACCAGCCTTGGGGTCTGGTACCCACCACCCATCCCAGATGAGTGGATCTCTTGACTCCTGTTGTGGCAGCCCCACAGGGCTGTGGTGGCACGGGTTTGGCTCCGCAGTGAAGGGCTTGTGGTAGTGGGACTCATCCATTCTTTTTCAGTAATCGTTGTCATCTTGATGTTGAGCCTCAATCCATATTGAAGACCAGTAATCAACTGTTTAATTGTTCAGTTATAGATAAACTATGGGCTGTGGAGAGCCATGGTGGCCCATTTCTATGTGGCTTGCCAGGCCTCCAGTTCCTCACACTGCTTCCTCCTACCCCATAACCTCTTTCTTACCTATAAAATTAAACTCAGAAATCAAGAAAGCATCAAAGAGCTTCTTTTTCTTCATTTCTCGAATGCATTTCTGTTAAATTCTATTCATCATATTGAGGAAGGTTTATGTTTCTGTTGTTGCTGGAGTGAGATGGTATCTCATTGTTATTTTGATGTGCAACTCTCTGATAACCAGGGATTTTGTCTTTATGTCTTTGCTGGCCATCTGCATTTCTTATTTGAGGAAGAGTCTATTCATACCTTGTGACTTTTTTTATGTTTTTTTAGGTTTTTTTCCAATTCTTGTTAAGGTTTTGAAGTATAAATTTTACTTATGAGTTTCTTGTTAAATATACTATTGTCACATATTTTTCCCAGTCAGTGGACTTCCTTTTTATTCTGACGGAGAAGTTTTTTTTTTTTACTGAGTACACAGAAATTTGACTTTTAAAAGGTCCCCATTCACCTATTTTGTTTTCTCCTGATTGTAGTTATTTCATTATGCTTGGAAGTATAGTCATCCCATATGTTAGGACTTCTAGAGTTATTTCTAGTTTTTCTCTGATAAAATTTACAGTCTCTTATTTTTAGGTTCTTGGGTTGGTTTTTATGTATGATGTGAGGTGTAGGTCTTGCTTCAGTTTTCTGCAGATAATTTTTTAGTTTTGCTGGACTCATTTGTTAAGAAGGCTATTGTTTCTCCACTTAAGTGGTTTCGTCTCCTTGACAAGTATCAAATATCACTCATAAATGAGTTAATTTCTAGTTGCTTGATTCTATTCTATTGATCTATGTTTCTTTTGCTATCCTAGAACCATACTGTCTTGATTAATATGAATTTGTAGTAGTAGGATTTGAGATTAGGGAGAGACACCCCTCCTACTATGATTTGCTCTTTTTGTTAGTGCTTATTTGTAGTGGTTTCCATTTCATACAAAATTGAAAATTGCTTTTTCCATCTAGTTGAAGAAGAGAATTGGTATCTGTTATGAGAATGCACTGAACTTGTAGATTTCTTTTGATAGTATTTCCATTTTCATAACATTGAGTCTTCCTATCCATGAACACTTAATGACTCATCACAATGATAACATCCATGAACATGGTACATGCTTCCATTTTGCTAGGTTTTTCTTGTTTCTTGCAATAATGTTTTATAATTTTCTTTGTATAGGTCTTTTGTTTCTGTAGTTATTTTTGTTTCTAAGTACTTCATCTTGTGCTTAGCTACCACAATTGTAATTGTTTTTCTTATTTTCTTTTCTGTGTTTTCTTTGTTTTTGTAGAGAAATCCAACTGATTTTGCTGTTGTTGTTGATCTTGTGTCCTGCTACTTTGCTGAATTAGTAGATTGTGTCCAATAATTTTCTTGCTGAATCTTTACAGCTCTTCTAAATAAACTATAATATCACCTGGAGATACAGAGATAATTTTGCCTCATCTTTGCTTATTTGGATGCCTCTTACTTCCTTCTCTTATTGGTTTCACTTTGGCTTTCAAAACATGATTGAATAGTAGTGTTCATAGTGGGCATCCTTATCTCATTTTTTGTTTTTCAAGGGGAATGTCTTTAATCTCTCTCCATGAAGAACATGATTAGCACTTGTATGTTGAATAAATTCTTCTCCATTCCTAGTTTGTTGAGTGTTTTAATTAGGAAAGATGGTTGTATTTTGTCAAAGTGTTATTTTTTTTATCAATTGATAGGATCATGGTGTTCTTTGCTTAGTTAATTTGATACATTACATTAATTTTTATATTTATGTTGAACCATTCTTGCATACCTGTTATGAATACATGAATACTACTTGGTCATAATTATATCAAACTATTTCTCACTCTATCTCGTGTGTGTGTGTGTGTGTGTGTGTGTGTATAAATGCCTTTATATTCTGTTGGGTGGAATTTTTGGAGAATTTTTATGTCTAACAAGTGAAGAGAATGAAATTCTTGTACCCTGTGATAGGAGTGTAAAATGGTGCAGCCACCATGAAGGCACTGTTTCCAACTTTCTCAAAATGTTAGAAACAAAAATACCATTTGATCAAGATATTCTACTACTAGAAATATATCAGAAATATATCCTAAAGAAACTTACTTTAAAGAAACATATCCTAGAGAAACTGGGGGCCATAATGCAGATATATTTATGCACACTTATACTTACTAAATTATTCACAATAAAGATGGGAACAGTAAAGTGCTCATTAGCAAACAGTTATATATCAAAAAATGGAATACTGGGCAGAACTTTCAATTCTTTCAAAGCAGTCTGAACTTCCTTCATCACTATAGGCTTGCTCATATGTTGTTTGATTAAATTCTCCTGTATCTGTCAATTCCTTTTGGCATAATGACTGTGTATACTCTTTCCATCTTCTTTTAATATTTTCAGGATCACTCAATATTCTGCCCAAAGCATCCTTGAGTATTGCAGCTAGAGGCTTTAGTTTCCTCTTCAGTTCCTTACGCTTAAGAAATGCTGAGAGAGTTCCACCTCTTTGGTTTTCTGACTCCGGCTCTTTGCACATTTCATTTTAATACTTTGTCTTGTCGTGCAGCCTTTTGAAATCTCTTTTTAGATTCCTTAATGTCTTGATTTATTCCTTCTGATTTGGCTTCTTGGGACTCCAGTGCAATATTCATAGTCTCTTCTGACATACATATTGGTCTTTTCTTACTCCTCAGTCTTTGCAATGACGGTTTGCATCTTCCCGGATGATATTCTTGATATCTTCCCGTAACTCATGTGGTCTTCGTTCATTAGTGTTCAAGGCCTCAAACCTGTTCCTGAGATGGTTCTGAAATTCAGATGGAATAGACTCAAGGTCATATTTTGGTTCCTATGGGCTTGATTTCACTTTCCTTAGCTTCAGCTTAAACTTGCATATGAGTAGTTGGTGATCTGTTCTACAATCAGCACCAGGCCTAGTTTTCACAGCTGGTATTGAGGTTCTCCAGTGTTTTTTTCCACAGATGTAATCTATCTGATTCCTATGCATATCATCAGGTGAAATCTATGTGTATAGTCTGTGTTTATGTTCCTTTTAAAATTGGCCCCAGGAATTGATGGAATACCAACTGACATACTTCAACTAACAGATTCTGCCCTACATGTGCTCACCAAGTTGTGCCAAGAAATCTGGAGAACAACCACTTGGCCAACTGAATGGAAGAGATCTGTATTTGTTCCCATTCCGAAGAAGGGTGACCCAACAGAGTGTGGAAACTATGGAATAATATCATTGATTTCACATGCAAGTAAGATTCTACTGAAGATTATCCAAAAATGACTGGAACAGCACATCAGCAGAGAACTGCCAGAAGTCCAGGCTGGGTTTACAAGGGGTCATGGTACTAGGGATATTGTAGCTAATATTAGATGGATCTTGGCTGAAAGCAAGGAGTATCAGGAGAATGTATATCTTTGTTTCATTGATTATGCAAAGACATTTAACTGTGTAGATCATAACAAAGTGTGGTTGGCTCTGAGAATAATGGGAATTCCAGAACACTTGATCGTGTTAATATGAAACCTATACTTGGACCAGGAGGCAGTGGTCAGAACAGAGCAGGGAAACACTAAATTGGGAAAGGTTTATGCCAGGTCTGCATCCTGTCTCCATACCTTATCAATCTTTATGCAGAACATATTATCGAGGAGACTGTGCTCTGTGAGGAGAAATGTGGGATCAGGATTGGAGGAATACTCATCAACAATCTACATTAAGCAGAAGACCCAATCCTGCTTGCTGGAACTAAGGAGGACCTGAAGCACTTGCTGTGGAAGTGATTACATTCTTCAGTATGGATTGTCTTCAAGTACAGTCTTCAGGGATTACAGTCTTCAGTATGGATTGAGGCTTAATATCAAGAAAACAAAGATTCTCCCCACTGGGCAGATTGGCAGCATCATAATGGATGGTAAAGAGATGGAGATTGTTCACAGTTTTAGTTTGCTTGGCTCCACAGTCAACACTCTTGGCACCAGGAGTCAGGAAACTATCAGACGTATTGCGATGGGGAAGTCTGCTGTTAGAGACCTCTCTAAAGTACTGAAGTGCAACAATGTCAGTCTGGAGACTAAGGTGAGTCTGATACATGCCATGGTCTTTGCAATCACTTGCTATGCATCACAGAGCTGCACAATGACTAGGGATGATAGAAGGAGAATTGATGCCTTTGAGCTCTGGTGTTGGAGAAGAGTATTGAATATACCATGGACTGTTAGGAAAACAAACAGGTTTGTATGGGAGAGGGTGAAGATGGGCTGCTCCTTGAAGGCAAGGATTTTGAAGCTTTATCTGACATACTTTGGACATGTTGCAAAGAAGGACCAGTCCTTGGAGAGGGACGCCATGCTTGGGAGGTGAAGAAGGGACAACACAGGAGAGGGAAACCCTCAATGAGATGGATTAATTTAGTGACTGAGGTAACGGGGCTTGGTGTATCGGAGATGGTGAGATTAGCACAGGATCGGGCAGAGTTTAAGGCTGTTATACGTAGAGTAGCTGTGAGTTGCTGATGACTTGAAGGCACATAACAACAACAACAACAACAACAACAAAAACAAAAACATGCAGAACTAAAAATCTATGAATTTGTAAATCCCTACACAATACAGATGTGTCTGGAAGACATTATGCTGACTACAATAGCTCTATCTAAAAAGAAAAAATACTGCATAAGGACACTGATATAAAAATAGAATGGACACAGGAGAGGAAAGAGCAGGGAAAGAATGAATAGATAATGAAGACTTGAATGGGTGAAAGGAGAGATTATCTGAAAAGAATGAAAAATTAGACATTGTGTATTTAGTAAGCGATAACCTGGGACAAAATAAACATTGCAAAGTAAAATACAGGAGAGAGAGGGAGAAAAATGTTTATCAATGAATAAATGAATCCTTTCTCTAAATTTTCAATGAAATAATCACATAAGGAAAGAACCATGTATTCATATTTTTAATCTTCAGTCATGAGAGATTTCTATGAAGTCACTAAATCTGTGGATTGGTAACAGGTTTGAGCCCTTGAACACTAATTAAATAAGACCAGGTGAGATGTGGCATGGTATCAAAAATATAATCCTGGAAGAATGCAATAGGTCATTACAAAGACAGAGGAGGAAGAAAAGACCCAGAAGTTTTTCAGAAGAGACACTGAATATTGCAGTAGAGCACCAAGATACCAAAACAAAACGAAGAAATTAAGATGTTAACAAACTGAATAGAAGATTTCAAAGGGCAGCAAAAAAGATAAAGAAAATTATTGCAATGGAATGTGCAAATAGCTGGAGTCAAAAAATCAAACGAGACGAATCGTTTTTGGTGTTCCTTAAACTGAAGGAACTGAAGGGCGAATCCAAGCCTTGAGTTGCAATACTTAAGAATGCTATGTGTAGAATATGAAATAATCAGTTTACCAGAAAGAATTGGCTGACACAGAAGAATTTCATGAAACACCATATGATCAAGAGGCAAAAGTGATGAAGGAGGATGCTCAAGCTGCTCACAAAGACTTGACAACAAACAGGGCCCCAGGAATTGATGGCATATCAATTGACATTATTTCAACAAACAGATGCTACCCTGAATGTGCTCAGCAGGTTGGACCAAGAAATCTAGAGGCTAAGTAGGCTGGGAACTAACTGGAAAGGATGCATATGTATCCTATACCCCCACAGCCCAAAAAAAAAAGGGAATTTGAGAGTGTGGAAACTATCATACAATATCACTTATATCACACAAGCAAACTCCTGCTGAAGATTCTTCAAAAATGACTGGAACAATACATTAACAGAGAAATACAAGAAATATAACCTGAGTTTAGAAGAGTCCATGCCATTAAAGACATTATAGACAATGTCAGATGGATCTTGGCTGAAAGCAAAGAATGCCAGGGAAATGTATGTCTGTGCTTCACTGACTATGGAATGGCATTTCACTGTGTAGATCACAACGAATTGTGACTAACCTTGAGAAGAATGGGAATCCCAGAACACTTATTGTGATCATGTGAAATCTATTCTTGGACCACGAGGCAAACTCTAGAACAGAGCAAGGAAACATTGTATGGTTCAAAATTAGGAAAGGAATATGTCAGGGATGTATCCTGTCGCCATACTTTTTCAATGTATATGTGGAACAGTTAATTCAGGAGGTTGTCTTTGTGAGAAGGAGCGTTTCATCAGGATTAAAGGAAGACTTATCAACAACCAGAATTAAGCAAATGCTTGTTGAAACAGAGGAGAATCTGAAGCATTTGCTCCAGAAGGTCAAATATTGTAGTCTTCAATATAGATGGAACTTCGACATCAAGAAGAAAAAAAGAGTCTAACCACTGGGGCAGTAGATGGAGACGTGATTGAGGTTATTAACAATTTCAAGTTGCTCAGCTCTACAGTCAGCATTTTTGGCATTAGCTGTCAGGAAATCAAAAGATGAATTGCATTGGGGAAGTCTGCTTTCAGGGACCTCTGCAGAGTGCTGAGGAGTAATGATGTCAGGCTGAAGACTATGGTGTGCCTGATCCAGTCCATGGTCTTCAAAATTACATGGTATACATCAAAGAGTAGTACAATGACTAAAGATGACAGAACAATTGATGCCTTTGAGTTGTGGTGCTGAAAAAGAGTAGTGAATGTACCATGGACTGCCAGGAGAACAAATAGGTCTGTTTTAGAGAATATTAAATCAATTTTCTCCTTGGAGGCAAAGATTCTGAAGCTCTATCTCACATTGTTTGGTCACATGGCCAGGAGGGACCTGTCCTTGGAGAAAGACATCATTCCTGGATGGGTGGAGAGACTACGCAGGTTAGTTAGACTCTGGATGAGATGAATTGACACAATAACTTGGGCAGTGGGAATAGGTGTTTCAGAGTCAATGACACTGGCTGAGGATAGTACAGGGTTCATAGCTGTTGTACACAGTGTCACTATTAGTTGCAGGCAACTTGATGGCACATAACAACAACAACAACATATTTGTGTTGAACCAGCAATTATTTTTTTTAAGTGTTAAACAAACAAAGCACTCTAGTATTCATTGTTGATATATGATATACCTCCAATTTATTATTAATAGGTACATTTAACAGATATTTCAGCTAGTATTAATAAAAATAGTTTTCATAGTCCTAAAGCTCTTTGAAAGAAGTGATCAATAAAAATTTTTACTACAACATGAAATTGTGCCAGGTCATTAATATAAAACAAATATAGATAGCACTTACAGTTGGCAATTTGAAGTGAATAGAATGTCATTATGTGCTGAAAGCTAGATCTTTTTAATCTAGTTCTTCACACGCTATAATTTACAACAATAATTCTGCCATGAAGAACGATTTGTAGTAAATTATAGATGAATGAAAAAACCTTTATTTCTAAATATTTTCCTTTTAATTTTCATACCTGATTATCGGCTCATGTATGTGTTAGGCAGAAACTTTTATGTTAGTGCATTATTTTTCTTACTTCTTAGAAAGACGGGATGGTTTTAAAAAGCAAAAAGAAATTACTTCCCCCCCCATAATGGCAATAGTTCCAAGTCAAGGAGTGCCTATCAGAATGATTTATCTATCATTTATTTGAAAACATCCTTGTCTTCTATATTCCTGTGTTCCTTGGTATCTTCATAGTTCATGGCATGTCTTTGCCCCAGAGTATGCTTGCTTTTGTATTTAGTATGGGATGTTTATAAATCTGAAGTGATTAGGTTTAGGAGACAGACTGACTCCATAGATATAACAAAGATAACATAAAATGGGATTATGTTCACTGTCATAGGAGTTATTCTAACACATATTTTTAGGGGACAAAACTTAATTATAACAAAACTCATATAAATGGAACTTGTATACACTTAGAAAGAGCTCTGGTAGACTAATGATAAGAACTTCTGATGCCAATGCAAAATCATTCTGATAGAATTCATCAGCTGCTCCATAGAAGAAAAGATGAGCACTCATCTATGCAACTTAGTTTCTAAAAACCTGCTGGAGAGTTAACTATGAGTCAGTTCTAACTTGTTGGTACACATTATATACTATACACTAAATATATATACTTGTACCCAGAAGATTACCGAATAACCCGTCTTTCTTCTGCAGAGCAGAAATACACACACACACACACACACACACACACACACACACACACACAATCTGATGCCCTAGTGGTAAGAAGCTGCACTGCATATGTCAAAGGCATGCAGTTTAAATCCACCAACT
>NW_006399906.1:6809081-6810236 GCF_000299155.1 Elephantulus edwardii | reverse complement strand
TTCCATTGTCTGAATATACCACAGTTTCTCTGTCCATTCATTTGTTGATAAGCACTTGGATTGTCTTTGTTGTTGTGAAAACACAGTGATAAACATGAGTGTGTATATGTTTGGGTGGAAGTTCTGGTTTCTTTAGGGTATATTCCCAGTAACACTCCACCACTTAAACAAGATAAAGGTGAACAACCTAATCGCAAAATTGGCACAGGGTATGAGCAGACACTCCACCAAAGAAGACATGCAGATGGTGAACAAACACATGAAGAAATGTTCAAAAGCCCTAGCTCTAAGAGACATGCAAATAAAACAACTATGAGATATTTCACCCCAGTAACAATAGCAAAGTTCAACAGAGCAGCAAACAACAAATGTTTGTGAGGTTGTGGAGAAATTGGAACCCTTATTCACTGTTGGGAGTGTAAAATGGTCCAATCACTCTGGAAGGCAGTATTACGCTTTCTCAAAAAGGTGAAAATAGAAATACCATTTGACCCAGCCATAACAAATTACTTTAAAAGTATTTATTGTACAATTAGTATTGTGTGTCATCAATTGCTACTTTAAAAGTGATTCTTTTGAGTTGCAACTAACATAAATTTAATACAAACTAACTTAGGTTAAAAGAATGCTGTTACCTGCCATTGTGTCCATTATGATTCACAGTGACCCTATGAACAGCAGATCTGAGCCTTGTCTACACTGTGCCATCTACACCTTCTCCAAAATACTCAGGCTCAATGTTAGTCACTATGTCAAACTATGTGATTAACAGTCTTCCTGTCTTTTACTGACTGTCTCAGCATGATATCTTTTGCAAAAGACATCTTTTGACAATATGTTCAATGTATCAATACATACTAGACCAAGTTTTACCACACTTGTCTCTAATGAGGACTCTAGTTGTTTTCTTGGTTTTGTTTTTTTTCCTTTTAATATTAACTTATTGTTGCACAATTCCCTCTCTCCCTCTTTCTATTCTATCCCCCAATCCTCTTTGCAGAGTACTTCTTATTCTGGACTATTGTCTTATGTATAATGCCTAGTCAGTATTCCTTTTAAACAGTTCTTTCCACCATTTGTTCTAATACAGTCTCCATTATCTATCCACTGTTGCTATTTTCTTCTCAGTCTCACATGTCAGTCCTGCTTTATAAC
>NW_006399906.1:6802749-6808361 GCF_000299155.1 Elephantulus edwardii | reverse complement strand
TTTTCCTGTTGATGTGCTCCTGTATTTTAAAAACTTTAGATATGTGTCCTTCATCAGATATTCCATTATCAAATATTTTTTCTCAGTCTGTGGCTTTTCTTTTTAGTCTGTTGGAGTTGTTCTTTGATGTAAATAGGGATTTGATTTTTAGAAGGTCTCATTCATCTATTTTTTTTTCTATCCTGATTGTAGGTAATTTATGGCATTTTTAGTACCTTACCCAGATTCTTCATTTCTTTCTCAAGTTATATTATTTTTTATTAAAAAATTCTTTGGCAGTAAACATTAAATATTTTGTTGTTTCATTGATTTTGCATTGCTTTGAATTTAAAAACATATCCAATTGAAACTTTCTCTTTTTATTATGTCACATTCCATATTATTCCTGTGTCATATGAGTGAATAACCCAGTGCTTCATTTGAAATCCCAAATGTGCTACAGTAAGTTTGCTGAAGCTGCATTTTTCAGATGAATCGTTGGGTATTTTTGTTTTGATTTAAGGGAGAAATATTACCGGGGTCATTCGTGCAAAATTGTGTGCACCAAACTAAGTGTCTAATTATGATTTCCCGCAACAGATTGTGCTGCACTCCAGATGTATGCTTTTAAATAGCTCTTTAATACTCTGCAACTCCAAGTTATGACATCCTAAACTTATGGCTTTTTTCCCCTCCACCCCTTGGAAAAGCAGTTCCGCTTTAGCCAAGAGAATAAACATTTCTATATCATGACAGCATCCTCTAAGTCAATCATGGTTTTGTTTAATTATGGAAGCAAGTCAAGCCTGCATCATTTTAAAGTTTGAATGGAATTTGCATAGTGTATGAGGGTAAATGTTTTTGCCAGTGCAGAAATATTTTGTGGAATATTTCAAAGTATTGCACAGGGAGTCATAAAGGCAGATTTTCTTTTCTTTTCTTTTTTTTTTACTTTTAAAACTTACACTAAGCCTAAATTTTTAATTCCAGACTTTAGAAAAAAACAAAGCTCTCAAAGATTTTAGACATTAAAACTTCTAAAAGTCAGAAACTGAGTAATGTGGAAATATTAAAAATAAATAGAAGAAGTAAGATAAACCCTGGTAGAGGTAGAAAACTTGTAATACAGTGAAAAATAAGGCAGACTTGTGAGATTTCAGTGAACTTCAAAAACTAAGTATTGAAACCTAGGATTATTGAGGAGCAATAATGTCAGTTTGAGGACTAAGGTGTGTCTGATTCAGGTCGTGGTCTGTCTGATCACTTGCTATGCATCTGAGAGCTGAACAGTGAATTAGGTTGATAATAAAAGAATTGATGCCTTTAAGTTCTAGTGTTGGAAAAGAGTACTGAATATCCGATGGACTGCCAAATTACAGGCAAATATGTCCTGGAAAGAGTGCAGCCAGAGTGCTCTTTGGTGACAAAGATAATAAAGCAACAGAAACAATCCTGTGATATACAAATAAAAGATAAAAGGCAGATGTTGTTGCGTACTGTAGAATCGTAACCAACCCATAGCTGACCCTCTGGTGGGCTTTTAGAGGCAATTAATCACAAAGAAGGAGATCTCCTATTCTTCTCCCACAGAGTGCTGCTGGCCTGGAACTGCACATCTTTGGGATAAAGTAGTGGGTTATTGAATAAATTACTATGAAAAATAAAAACAAAACCAAACCTATGATATAAGGTAGTGGTTTTTATTTTATTCTTAGTAAATTATTCAATACCACAGATTTCTCATTTCATATATTTCACTATTACCGCACCATAAAATATAAATCAACAGAACAAAGTATTGTTATTGAAGATTTCTTAAACACAGCATTGTCTATCATGGTAAATTTGGAAATATTGCCAGTGCTATGTGTCACTGAGTTACCTGTGATTAACTGCAATTGTATGTAAAAAAGCTCTAAACTCTGCCCCAGTCTGAGCCACTATCACTTACTCTGACACACATATCCCGTTACCCCAGTTACTGGGTCAATCTATCTCTTCTGGTGCCTCCCTCTCTGTGCTGTCCCTCTATTCTTCCAAACATGATGTTCTTCTCCAAGGATTAAACCATCCTGGCCATGTGCTCAAAATATGTGAAACAGAGCTTTAAATCTTTACCTCCAAAGAGAAACTTGGTTCCATTCTCTCCAAGACAGACCTATTTGTTATATAGGCAGGCCATGGTATATTTATTACTCTTCTCCAGCACCACAAGTCAAAGCTATTGCTTCTTCTTTGCTCAAACATAGTCATTATCCAGCTCATATCAATACCCTAAATACAAAAATATTAGCAGTGAAATAAATTAACCAAAACTTATCTTATAAATGCTGCACGTAAAACTCAATACATTTTTAATGTTCAGATTAATACACAGTAATTACAGTCTCGCAATCAATACATTTAGTACTAATAGTCAGATCAGGAGATGTATTGCTCTCGGAAAATATGTAGTCAGGGAACTTTCCAAACTCTTGAGAAACAATGATGTCACTTAGAGAACTCAGATGCACCTGATTCATTTTTTTTTGTTTTTTGGTTTTTGTTTTTTGTCACTTGGTATGCATTTGAGAAAGGTGGACAATTACTAAGGATTACAGAAGAATTGATGACTTTGAACTGTGATGTTGGATAAGAGTACTGAAGATCCTGTGGATTGTCAAAAGAATAAACAGATATGTCTTGGAGAAGGTACAGCTAGAGTTATTCTCCCTGGAGTCAAAGATGATGAAGCTTCATCTTACATATTTGGGGAATGTTGTGAAGTGAGGTTATTTCTTGTAGAGGAACATCATGCTTGGGAAGGCTGAGTGGTGATAAAAGGGAGGAAGACCTTGACCAGGTATATTGACATGGTGGCAATAAGCTTGAGTGTGTCAGAGAGTGTGTGAATGCCATGGATAGGAAAACGTTAAGGTTGATTGTCATTATGAGTTGTATTCGACCCAACAGTACCTAACAACAACAACAATTACACAGCAATTGCTGAGTAAAATGCAATATAATTTTGATGAGGGAATTCTGGTGGCCTAGTGACAGTAACCTGTGCTGCAATCCAAAGGGGCACAGTTTGAAAACATAAGCTGTTCTGTCTCTTCCCATGTGAGTAACTGTCTCTGAAAACATGCTGGGTTTTCCAGCTATAGGTTGGTTCAGACTCTACTGTAAACAATAACAATATTGATAAAAAGCTGATGCTGAGCTCAAACAAGCAGAACACTAGCCCTCAAATACGCACTTCTTAGTTTTATGACTTCAGGAAAACGTAGTTATAAATTTAGTTACAGTGATTCAGTTTCTCGACATAAAAGATGATTGCAATTAAAAAAAAGGAGGATGAAAAGGAAGTGGAGAAGGAGGAAGAAGTGGAAGAGGAGGAAAAGGAGGAGGAAGAGAACAAGGAAGAGAAAGAGGAAAAGGAGAAGGAGGAAGAGGAGGAAGAGGAAGAAAAGGAGGAAAAGGAGGAAAAAGAGAAGGAGAAAGAGAAGGAGGTGGAGGGAAAGGAGGAGGAGAAGGAAAATATTCAGGGATTCCCATTCTTCTCAGAGTTAGTCACGGTTTGTTATGATTTACACAGTCAAATGCCTTTGCATAGTCAATGAAGCACAGATAGACATTCTTCTGGTACTTCTTGCATTCAGCCAAGATCTATCTAACATTAGCTACAATATCCCTAGTACCACAGCCCCGTCTAAACCCAGCATGCACTTTGATAGTTCTCTGTTGATGTGCTATTCCATATTTGGGTAACCTTCTGTAAAATCTTGCTTGGATGTGATATTAATGATATTGTTCGATAATTTCCACATTCTGTGGAAGTGCAAAGATGTCAGTCTGGAGACTTAAGATGCACCTGATACATTCCATGGTCTTTGCAATCACTTGCTATGCATCTGAGAGGTGGACAATGACTACGGATGATAGGAGAATTGATGCCTTTGAGCTGAGGTTTTGGAGAAGAATATTGAATATACCATGGGCTGCTTAGGAAAACAAACAGATTTGTCCTGGAGAGGGTGAAGCTGGGCTGCTCCTTGGAGAAAAGAATTCTGAAGCTTTGTCAGACACACTTTGGACACGTTGCAAGGAGGGATGAGTCCTTGGAGAGGGACGTTATGCTTCAGACAATGGAGGGACAACACAGGAGACGAAGACCCTCAATGAGATGAATGGATTCAGTGACTGGGGTAATGGGGGTGGGTGTGTTGGAGATGGTGAGACTGGCACAGGATAGGACAGAGTTTAGGGCTGTTGTACATAAGGTCGCTAGGAGTCACAGGTGACTGGACAGCACATAACAACGATGACAATAAACATATAAGAAAAAAATTCTCATTGCTAGTGAGTCTGAATGACTCATAACTGAGCCTACTGAAGGTTTTCAGAGTTTATAAAGTACAGAGGAACAGATTATCCAGTCTTCTCCCAAGGATTTCATGGTAGATTCAAACTGTCAGAGTGGTGCAGCATTTGGGTTAGCAGTGAAATTCTCTATGAACTATGTCACTAGAGAAAAATAGTTACTAATCATAACTTTTACATGGAATTAATAATTTAATTAATTATATTCTATCTTCTACTCCTAATGCATGAAGACTGTCCAAACTAAAGTTACAAATAATATTCTCATTTGTAAATCAAATGGATCATTTTTAACATTCTTGCTTTTTAAAAATTTCATAAAGTCACTTTATCAACAGTTAATTTCTCACCACTGGACTGATATTGGTATGTGATTATGATAGATAGAGGAAAGATTGAAACTGTCAATGACGTTATCTTACTCAAATCCATAATCAATATAATTCTTACTAGCAGTTAGGAGATCAGGAGGCATATTGCACTAGGAAAGTCTGCAGTCAGGGTCCTCTTCAAATTATTGAGGAGCAGTGGTGCTAGTTTAAATGCTATAGTACACTCAATTCAGGCCATTACCTTTCCCATCACTTGTTCTGTTGTTGAAAACCTGGACAATGAATATGATGATAGAAGCAAAATTAACATATTTGAGTTGTGGAGTTGGAAAAGAACTGAAAATACCATGGACTTACAAAAGAACAATTAGGTATGTCTTGGAAAAAGTGCATCAATAGTGGAAATAAGGATGGTGAAGCTTTGTCTCACACTGTGCGCCTCGCTAGGGCAGGCTATTCCTTGCAAAAGAACATCATACTTGGAAAGACAAAGGGTCGGCGAAAGAGAAGTAAAAGAGGAAAACCCTCAGTAAGGTGGATTGAAACAGTGCCTGTATCATTGGTTTCAAATATGTCAGAGACTATGAGGTTGGCACAGAATAGGACAGAACTAGTATCCATTGTACACAGAGTCACTATGAGTCGTGCTCGAATGTTACCATTGCTGTTAGGTGCCAGTAAGTCGAGTATGACTCATAGTGGCCTGTGAACAAGGAAACTAAACTCTATTCTATTATTACACTTTATGACGCAGGAGAAGCCATTGTAGCAGTCACTATGTCTATCCACCTGGTTGGGGGTCTTCCTTACCTTCACTAACCCTGAACCCTTCCAAACATCATGTCACTTTCCAAGGGATAGCCCTTCCTAGCCATATGCCCAAAGTGTGTGAGATGAAGCCTCATAATATTTGCCTTCAAAGAACAATTCAGCTACACC
>NW_006399906.1:6785046-6799309 GCF_000299155.1 Elephantulus edwardii | reverse complement strand
GGGTGGAGGGACAATGCAGGAGGGAAAGACCCTCTATGAGATGGATTGATTAGGTGACTGGGGTAATCAGGATGGGTGTGTCAGAGGCTGTGCGGTTGGTGCAGGATAGAGCAGGGTTTAGGGCTGTTGTGCATAGGGTCGCTATGAGTAGCAAATGACTGGATGGCACATAACAACAGAACAACAATCCCCTCTTAGAGTTGAAATCAGGGAGTGAATTAGATTCCTCCTTCCTTGTTTCTCTTTTTAAGGAGTGCTTTGTTTATTCAGAGCCTCTTTCCATTCCAAATGAAGTTGCAGGTTGCCTTTTCCATCTTGTTGAAGAATGGGATTGGTATTTGTATTTGGATTGCATTGAACATGTAAATTGCCCTTGATAGTATTTTCATTTTTATAATATTGAGTCTCTCTATTTATGAGCATATTCTTCCATTTCTCCATGTTTCTTTTTGTTTCTTGTAGTAATGTTCTGTAATTTTCTTTGAATAGATTCTTTGTGCTTCTGGTTAGATTTCCTCCCTAGTATTTAATCTTGTAATTAGCTATTGTGAAGGGTATTGTTTTTCTTAGCTCCAGTGCTGTATTCTCTTTGTCACTGTTAAGAAATCCAACTGAGTTCTGTATGTTGATCTTGTATCCTGCCACTTTGGTGAATTGGTCAACTATGCCCAGTATTTTTCTTGCTGAGTCTTTAGGGTTTTCTATGTATACTATCATATAATCTGAACAGAGAGATAATTTTACCTCCTCTTTGTCAATTTGGATACCTCTTATTTCCTTCTTTTGTCTTATTGCTCTCGCTAAGACTTCCAATACAATATTGAAAAGGAGAGGTAATAGTGGGCATCCTTGCCTAGTTCCTGTTCTCAAAGCAATTGCCTTTAATCTCTCCATTGAAAACAATGTCGTTCCTTGGGTTCATTCATATAAAACACTTACTAAAATACGATAAGAGGATAATTTCTTCAACATAGTTATTGATTCCATTGAACTGTGGTTTTGGAGAAGAGCACTGAATAACCCATGAATGGCCAAGAGAACAGATATGTCTTGGAGAGGGTGTAGCCAGAGTGCTCTTTGGAGGCAAGAATGATAAGGCTTCATTTCTCATACTTGGGACATCTTGCTGGGAGGTCTTATTCCTTCGAGAAAGACATGATGTTGGGAAGGATAGCGGGTCAACAAAAGAGAGAAAGCCTCTCAATCAGGTGGATTTCCATATCTATGGCTTCAGTGGGCTTTTGTGTGTCAGAAAGTGTGAAGATGGTGCAGGGTAGAGCAGGGTTCAGATCTTTTGCTCATCAGGTCACTATGAGTCATACTTGACTTGATGGCACTTAACAAAACAGAAATAAATGTACTACATTTTTTAAAATTATGGTAAAAAATATTTTTTTAAAAACTACAAAGTTAACTTTCTTTAAGCTTTCCCATTTACCCATTAATTGCATTTTGGTTTTCTCTTTAGCATCACATTTTCCCAAAAGACACTGTACATACATTATCTAATATGTACTATGAGGAACAATGTTTTAATTAATCGATTGCAGTATTAATAGGACTGGGACACACTGAACATTCTCCTCTCTTCCTGGATATTCTCAGTGTGTATCATTAATCTGAGAGCCCCAAAATTTACTGAGTTTGGAAAAAAAAGCACTCTACTTAGTGTTATCAAGTCCTCAAAATTCTGTTAACTGTTCCTTCCCCCCACTTTTTTTTTTTTTAACCTAGAACTTGTTTTGGTAAAGAGCTCATCTTGGAAAAAAAAAAGACAGGTTAGCCAGTTAGCATTTTATCACTTCATGCAATAATGGTGTTTTAAGGGACAGTTGTTGTCTAAATATATAAAGAGCCCAAGGTAGTCATGATATTCTTACATCTTTGCCAATTATATTGCCATCTTAAAGGGCTATTACATTACATCCAATTCTCAGAGCAATAAGTTGATTTTTTTTCTGTGTCTGCAACCTCCCTAAAGTACAAAAGCTGAAAGTGACTATGCTGTTAATTACTTCATAAGAGATTGAAGGATAGGAATATAACATAAGGGTATCCAAGATATGCCTGTATTTTGCTCTAGGAAAAAATATAGGTCTTAGATATAATCATTAAAAAAGGTAAATAACCAAAAAAAAAAACAAAACTCTATAAAGCACACCCTCTGTTCCTATTTCATTTATTTTTTTATTTTTTATTTTACTTCAATTAAACATGCCATAGGCTTAAAATCTGGCAACCTTAGATAGTTGTTTTACTTTCCTAATAAAAGGAACTGACTGTAAAGCCACCTTTCCTAAAACTACTTGAGTTATATTTTACTAAAAGTGATGTCACTTCCCACCCCCAACTCCCCAGACTCCCAGTGGTTTTGTCTGACAAACCACTGACAACTTCCTCTGGACTTCATAGACAGCAACCTTATTAAGTGTCTTTTGTCACTTTCTGCTTCTAACAGGCACTACAATCTGCATTTCCCTCTAAGTTTAATGGTACACTCAAAACAACATTTTATTGACTAAGGAAGGGGAAAACACAACAAACAAAACCCTAGAAGAGAACCTAAGAGACAATTTCGCACATCTGTTCCTGTGGGTGTTCTTTCATTCTTTCTCATTTATAATTAATGAAAAATAATGGTGCTGACATAAGTTAATTACTATGAAAAATTACAGTTTATGCTATTCATTATAATAATGGCAAATTACTCGAGATTTTCAAACAGTGCTCCTAAGCAATTAGAGGTGTTCAGAAAGGGTTCACCTGTGAATTTTTTTATCTGCATTTGCATTCTGTGAAGTCAAGAAACACCCAATGTTTTTCATTAGTAGCAGAGATAACACAGCAAGAGATATTAATCATAGAGTCCTAAACCTGAGAAACATTTAAAGCAAATTAGAATTGTATAGTTGAAGCAGAGGTCAAAACAATACACAAAGATATTCATTAAAACCAAACTTTTCTTAACAGGTTCAGAGGGACTATTAAAATCTGTTTCATTTAGGAACAATTTTATATAACTAATTAGAATTACTATCTTGTCCTAGTTTACTAAAATATTAAATTATGGATTTCAAAATTAGAATTAATATCTTTCTAATTAGCACATGCAAATTAGGGGATTGTTCTTTCTCAAACTTACTTTTTTTATAAACCTATAAATTGTAAGACTATTGCAATAGTCCTCAGGTTATTAGGAATAACTTATGATTGAAAAATACTAATTAGGCCTAATATGCTTGTGTAAATGAGCTATGTGAAAAATATCCTTGTGAAATATTTGCTCTGCTATAAATTCAATAGTAACCTAAGAGACAAGAGTTCATACCGCATTATTTAGCTCATTATAATGACATGATAGCTATACATATATGCTTATTTTGTTTCATGTTTTATTTATTTAGGATAGTATAAAAAACTTTTAAGAGAGTCGGAAGTATTCCATATTATGTACACAATTTCAAATAGTTATGCTTATATTAATATATTAAGAACAAGCTAGCTGATAAAGTTAAAGACAAACAAATGTTGGCTGTTTTTGGCAAAACAAGAAAAAAAACATATGAAACTCTATTAATTATATTCATTAATATACAATCTGGATTATGCAGATGACACAACCTTACTTGCTGAAACTGAGGACAGTCTTAAGTACATGCTTCAGAGAGTCAAGGACTGTAGTTTGCAGCATATATAAACTAGCTGCTCCTGGAGGCAGGGATTTTGAGGCACTATCCTGCATATTTTCGACATGTAGCCAGGAGGGATCAGTCTTTGTAGAAGGATGTTATGCTTGGAAAGGTGGAGGGACAGTGCAGGAGAAGAAGACCTTGGATGAGATGGACTGACACAATAGCTAGGGTAATGAGGGTAGGTGTGTCAGAAACAGATATTGGCTCAGGATACAGTACGGTTCAGAGTTATGAATACAGGGTGGCTATGAGTCGTAGCTGACTTGATGATATGTAACAATAAAGATGACGACAACAACAACAACAAAAAAAGTATAACCAGGAATTTACTATTATAGCTTGATTTAATTGGGTACTAAATTTCTAATTATTATTTTAGTATCTCCTGTGTCATTTTTCTTTCCAAAGTAGAATACTGTTTTAGAAAGAAAATACATTCAAAGATAACATTACCAAGTAATGTCATAACTCTCCCTTACAAAATAATTTAGTCATCTTTGGTGGCCTAGTGGTAAGAAGCTGCATTACAATCCCAAAGTTACACAATTTGAATCCACTTGTTGCTCCACAAAAGAAGGATGAACGATCTTCTCCCATTTAATTAACTGCTATAGTTTATATAATATTATCTTGTTTTTAATACTCATTAAAAGATACAAATCAATGAGTAGATTTATTCATTGTAATACGTATTTGAGAATGTATAAATGTTGTGCCCCCAAAATGCCCCTCAAAGAAATCCAAAAACACCCCTGAAATTTCAAGAGCATTTATTATTTAATTTTCCACGCGTGGAGGCTTTTCCGCCTTCCCCAGGAAGATGGTGAAGGCAAAAAGCCTCGAGTTTTCCCTCCCACTTGCTTTAATAGCTTTTTCTTGAGTGCCCCTGCTAGGGCAAAGAGATTGGCGGGCTGGGGGATCAGTGACTTGGTCGGGTTTTGATGGGCTGGTTACTTTGCCCGCCTTTACTCTTTTTGTGTCACGTAGACACTACTTAATATCTCACTTTTCAAGGACAGACCAGGCTTTACTCGGGGCACTTGTGTTTGCCCTAAGCTAAGAATTTTTATGGCCGACTTCTGCCTCTAGCGTTAATGGGGGTATATCAAAAAATGGGGTTTCTACAGCCCCTTCATAAAGATGGTATGTATACATGAATATAAGATTATATCATTTAAGTAAATATCATACTTTCAGATTAACTGATCATAGTATCACAATTTAAAATGTTTTAGATTCCTTCCACAGATAGGTGTAGTCAACCTGATTATTATAACATCCTTCTGGTGACGTCCATGGGTGAAATTGCCATTTGTGGTTTTTTATTTTTTTTTTATTTTTTAAAAAACAAAGCAAATTTGAATGACAAAATGTGATCAATTTATTTCCCATCTTGTTTCTTTCACTAAATCTGTACTTTCTTGCTACTATTTCTTCATTATTTACATTTGTCTTTTAATTATGAATTATCATTAACTAATCTGCCATACTCACTAACTGGAGGATATCTGCATTTGTTCCCATTCCCCCAAAAAGTGACTCAACAAAATGTGAGAGTTGTCATTCAGTATCATTAGTATCACATGCAAGCAAAATACTGCTGAAGATCATTAAAAAATGGCTATCTATAACAGTACACAGACTCCCAGAGATTCAAGCAGGATTTGGAAAGTACAGTAGTATCAGAAATATAATTGTTAATGTCAGATGGTTCCAGTCCGAAAGCAAAGGATAACAGAAAATTCCTATTTTTGCTTTATCAACTATGCAAAGACATTTGTCTGTATGGGTCATAATAAATTATGGCTAATATTTAAAAGAATGGAAATCCCAGAACACTTATTTGTACTCATGCAAAGCCTAAAACATGGAACGAGATGCTATTGTCTGAACAAAGGAAAGAAACACCACATGATTTAAATTAAAGAAAGGTGTGCATCAGGGTTGTGTCGTTTCTCCACTACCTCTACAGTCTGTATGTTCAGCAAATAATTCAAGAAATTGGATGAAGAGTATGGCATTAGGACTGGAAGAAAACTAATGAAAAAACCGACATTGCACGTGCAAATAACACAACCTTGCTTGCTGAGAATGAGGGGAACTTGATGTGTTTGTTGCAGATTGCATCTCAACGTTAAGAAAACAAAAACTCTCACCACTAGACTGATAGATATGATAAATAGACTGATCTTTTCTCCATCTATCTTGATGAAAGATGATAAAAAAGGAAATTGTCAGCCTAATTTTTCTTGAACAAACATGTATCATTGGTACCAGCAGTCAGGAGATAAGATGTATTGCATGGAGAATGTGTACATGTAGGGACCTCTCCAAAGTATTGAAGAGTAATGATGGCAGTTTGAAACTAAAGTGTATCTGATTCAGGCCATAGGATTTTCAATCCCTTGCTATCCATCCAAGAAATGGATAATGAATAAAGATGGCAGAAAAAGAATTGATACTTTTGAACTATGATGTTGGAAAAGAGTACTAACTGCAACAGACTTCTAAAAGAACAAACATATACAAGTGCAGAACTAAGAATTAACAAAAAGTGCAGCCAGAGTGTTCTTCAGTACTCTGAAACGATACAGTGATAAAGTTTTTTCTCACATAATTTGGGCATGTGCCTAGGAGAGGCTGTTCATTGATGAGGTAAATCATGCTTGGAAAGTGAAAGGGTTACCAAAAGGGTTATCTCCAACCAGATGGATTGACATGGTGACAACAACAATTGACCTGAGTATGTCAGGGTATGAGGATGGCACAGAATAGGACAGTGTTCTGATCTGTGGTTCACAGGATTGTTACTAGTTGTACTAAACACAATGGTGTCCACTAACAACAACAGATTCTGTATCTTAAACCCTCTGTTGTGGTTGTTGTTATGTGCCGTCAAGTCGTTTGCGACTCATAGCGACCCTATGTACAACAGCTCTAAACCCTCCTCTATCCTGTGCCAATTGCATTGCCTCTGACACACCCATCCCGATTACCCCAGTCACTGGATGAATCCACCTCATAGAGGGTCTCCCCTCCTGCACTGTCCCTCTACCCTACCAAGCATGATGTCCCCCTCCAAGGACCTGTCTCTCCTTACAACATGTCCAAAGCATGTCAGACGAAGCCCCAGAATCCTTGCCTCCAAGGATTAAACCCCCTATATACAATAATTGTCAGCTGATGAGTTGAGGATAAAAATTCACAATATATCCAAGGAAAATGTTGGCATGTAATGAGTTTATGAATTATGATTTTGATACCTACTTTCAACAGGGAATAACTTTGGTATGTTATAAACCATTTTTGAATAAATGAATATTTTTTATCACTAACAATATATAGTGTAACTACTGTTTATGTTCACAAAAAGGCACTGAAAAATTTCAAGAAATCATATATGATCATGAAACAATGGTACAAAGAAAGTTTCAACTCCACTAAAGGCTGTGGGAGCAAACAAGTCCCCAGGAATTGAAGGAATACCAGTTTACAATAGTCAACACATAGATGCAGCCTGGACATGATCACTAGGCCATGCCAGCAAAGTCTTTATCAACTGACTAAAATAACGTATTTGTTTCATTCCTACAAAACATGATCTCTGAGATTGTGGAAATTAATAACAAATATTCTTAATATCGCATGGAAGTAAAATAATGCTGAATATTCTTTTACATTGATTCGAATATCATTAAATATCATATTGACAAGAAACATCCAGAAATTCAAGCTGCACTCAGAAAATCCATAGAATGAAGAATATCACTGTATTTTGTTCTGTTTTACTTGTTTGTTGTCGTTAGGTGCTGTTTAATCAAGCATGACTTATGCCTACCATCTGAACAAAAGGTCTGAAACCTGTTTTATCCTGCCCCTTCCTCACACTTCCTCACACACAAGAGCCCATTGCAGTAGTCACTGTGTCAATCCACCTGGTTGAGGCTTTTCCTTTTCTTCACTGACCCTCCACCCTTCCCAACATCATGTCCCTCTCCAAGGAATAGTCCCTCCTAGCAACATGTCCAAAATGTGTTAAGGCAACGCCTCATCATTTTTTACTCCAAAGACGATGCAGGCTGAACCCTCTCCAAGACATATCCATTTGTTCTCTTGATTGCCAGTGGGATATTCAATATTCTCCTCCAACACTATAGCTTAAAAGCATCAATTATTTTTTGCCATTATTTATTCATTACCTAGGTCTCAGATGCATAGTTAGTAATTGGAAAGACTATGGCCTGAATCAGGTACATTTTAGTCTTCAAACTGACATCATGACTCCTCAAAACTTTGGAAAGATCCCTGACTGCAGATTTTCCCAATGCAATGTGTCTTTTTATGTCCTAACTGCATGTGCCAAATGTGTTAATTGTGGATCCAAGGAAGATGAAGCTGTTGACAGTTTCAATCTCTTCTCTGTCCATCGTGATGCTGCTTATTGCTCCAGTGGTAAGAATCTTCATTTTTTCTGACATTAAGATGTAATCCATTCCAAAGCTGCATTCCTTGATCATCTGAAAAAAGTGCCCTTGTCACTCTCCATAAGCAAGGTTGTGTCATCTGCATAACCAATCACCTGTGAGTGATAGGATAATATCTATTTGAATACAAGGAAGACTCATTAAATATGATTTTTATTCAAATATACACTCCTACATATATAGTCAAAGAGATAAAAATTGAGAATTCTTACCAAATATTGCAGTCTGAAATTTACTGAAATACAATCAGGATGTGTTAATGATAATTGGTGACTGGAAGGTAAAAATAGGAAACAGTGAAGGAGAAACAGTAGTTAGAAAATATGGGTTTGGTGATAGAAATGAAGTTGAAATAGAATGATTGAATCTTGTATTTGCAATGATTGTTCATTGCAAATAATTTTTCTAAAAGATGCAAAATACAACTTTACACATGAATTTTACCTGATGGGCTTCATAGGAATCAGATTGGCTACATTTGTGGAAGAAATTGTTGGAGAAGCTCAATATAAGCAGTCGTAACTAGGCCACTGGCAGACTGTGGGTCAGATCATCAATTACACATATGCAAGTTCAAACTGAGACTGAAGAAAATTAAAATAAGTCTACAGGAACAAAGACATGATCTTGAATCAATCCCATCTGAATTTCATGATCATCTTAAGAATAGGTAGGAGGAATTTAACACCAGTTATAGAAGACCAGATGAGTTGTAGGCCGATATCAAAGATATCATCTATGAAGAAAGCAAAAGGTCATTGCAAAAACAGAGGAGAAAGAAAAAATCGAAATGGATGTAGGAAGAGTCTAAAGATTGCACTGGAGCATCAAGAAGCCAAATCTAAAGGAAAACATGTTGAAATGAAAGACCTGAACAGACTATTTCAAAGGACAGCCCAGGAGGACAAAGCAAAATATTATTATGGAATGTGAAGAGAGCTAGAATTTGAGAATAAAAAGGGAAGAGTTTGCTCTGCATTTCTTAAGCTTACAGAACTGAAAAACAAATTTAAGCCCCTTGTCACATTATTGAATGATGTTATAAGCAATATATTGAATGATCCAGAAAGCATCAAAGGAAGATGGAAGAAATACAGAGTCTGTTTTATAAATTCATTATTGATGCAGATTTCCCCAATAATTTCCTTCACTGTTGTTATGTTTTTTTGAATAATTTCCATTCACAGATTTATAAAATTAATCACAATTGTACTATGCTCACCATTACCCTGTCTTTTCAATTTCCTGTGGGATCTTCCCCCAATCCTCACCTCTCCATTCCTACCCAATTCCCCCTTGGGATTGTATAAATTTTACTAGTTGTATTTCTATTTTATTAATAATGGTCTTATGCACGATTGGTCTTTATGAGACTGAGTTCATTCAAGCTTGTATCTACCAAGTTATGTAGTATTTTCAAAATCATTCCTCTTGAGTGCTGCATAACATTCCATTTTGTGAATGTCCTACAAATTCTCAATCCATTCTATTGTGGTTAGACATTAGGGCTGTTTACATGATCTTGTGATGGTTAATAATGCCATTATATGCATTATGGTACAAATGTCAATCTGTGTCTCTAATTTGTGTTCTTATTTCCTTGTGGTATATTCCTGAGGTAGAATGTTATTGTGTGTTGTGGAGTACCATTAATTGGAACCAACTCATAACTGACCCTCAGTGCATTTTCAGAGACAGTAAATCACACGAGAGGAGATCGCCAATCCTTCTCCTGCGAAGCAATTGATAGATTTGGACCTTGTTTGTTCCAGACTGCAGTGCCACATTCTTACAATTGTTGTTATTGTTGAACAAAAGGCCTAAAGTCTTTCTATGACTATCAACATTTATCCAAGTTCATAGAGTTTCCTGAGGCACGTTGCTTGGGAAGTACACGACACTTCTTCTTATCATTAGGCCACTAGAACAGCTGGATCATATGGAGTTTCTATGTTTAGCTTTTTGATGAAACACAAGACTACTTTCCAGAGTGGTTATACCAGTTTACAATCCTAACAACAAAGGTTCTCACCAATGGGCCAACTGGCAGCACCATGATAGATGAAAAAGACATTGAGGTTGTTAACAATTACAGCTTTCTTGGCTCTACAACCAACACTCTTGGCTCCAAGAGTCAGAAATCTAAACAGGAATCATATTGGGGAAAATCTGCTGTCTGGGACCTCTCCAGAGTACTGAAAAGCAACAATATCAGTCTAGAATCTAAGGCGTTCCTAAACTAGTTCCTAAACTAGTCCATGTTCTTCCCAATTGATTGGTATACCCCAGAGAGTTGAACAATGATTATGGATGACAGAAGAAGAATTGATTCCTTCAAGCTCTGTCTCACATATTTTGGGCACAGTGTCAGGAGGGACCAGTCCTTGGAGAAGGACAACATGCTCTGAACGGTGGAAGGATAGTGCAGGAGAGGAAGACCCTGGGTGAGATGGACTGATACAGTGACTGGAGCAACAGGAGTTGGTGTGTTAGAATCAATAAGGCTGGTTCAGGACAGGGCAGGGTTTAGAGTTGATATACGTATGGGATTGCTATGGGTATCAGGCAACTCGACAGCACCTAATGACAACAGTATATAAGAGTTCCCACTCCTTCACTTCAAGATTTATTGCTTTCTGTCCTGTTAAACTTTGCCACTACTACTACGGTTAGATGGTATTTTAGTATGGCTTTTATTTGCATCTCTCTTATTGTCAGTGGGTTGTTTTTGTTGTTGTTGTTGTTTGTTTTCTGTTTGTGGGACTGTAAAATGGTAAGAAATTTTGAGTATTTCCTCATGTGTCTGTTGGCCATCCAAATGCCTTCCTCTGCAAAGAGTCTTTGCATGTCTTTTGTCCATTTTGTAATTGCGATACCATTCTTTTTCTTCTCGAGGCCTTCTAAGATTCTGTAAACTTTTGTTATGAGACCGTTGTCTGAGACGGTATTACCAAATGTTTTTTCCTGGTCAATAAGTCTTCTTTTCACCCTATTGGGAAAAGTTTTCAATGCATACTGAGACTTAATCTTTAGGCGGTCCCATGCATCAATTTTTTCTTATCTACATTGTGCATTTTGGTTGTATTTGTCAGCCTCTTTTCACCATAGATTAGACCTTCTAAACTTGGTCTCATTGCGTTTCTTATGAATTTTATGGTTTAGGAGTATTTACACCCTGGCCTCTGATCCACCTGGAGTAGATTTTTTTTTGTATGATGTGAGAGGTGTGTTCAGTTTTAACTTTTTACAGGTAGCAGTCTAGCTTTGTGTGCACCATTTACTGAAGAGCTAGCAATTTTCCAGTTGACAGTTTTATTTTCTTCCGGGAAATCAGCTCATCATAGATACTTGGGTTTATTTCTGGGTATTCTCTTCTGTTCCATTGGTCTATGTGTGTGTCATTGTGCCAGTATTACGCTGTTTTGGTTATTAGAGCTGTGTAGTAGGTTTGACGTCAGGGAGCGTTATGCTTCCCACTTCTTTTGTGGTTTTTAGAAGTGCTTTGTTTATTTAGGGTTTCTTTCTAAATATACTTGAAAATTGCCTTTTCAATCTCCTTGAAAAATGAATTTGGTATGTGTATTGGGAGTGCATTAAGCATGTAGATTGCTTTTGGTACAATTGTTATTTTCACTGTATTAAATATTCTTATCTATTAACATTAACAGGGAAAATTCTTCCATTTATTTGTTTCATTGTTTCTCACAGAAGTGTTTTGTAGTTTTCTTTATTAAGGTTGTGTGTGTCTCTAGTTAGGTTTATTCCTAAATATCTCAATTTGAGGTTGATCATTGTAAATGATAGTGCTTTCTTAGATTCCTTCTCTGAGTTTTCTTTATTACTGGAAATGAATCTCACTGACTTTTAGATACAGATCTTGAATCCTGCCATCCTACAAAATTGGTCCACTAGCTCTAATAGGTTTTGCTGTTGTTGTTGTTTTTGAGTACTTGGGTGTTTTCTGGGTACACTATTGTATAATCTGCATATAGTGACAGTCTAACCATCTCTTTGCTAATCTAGATGCCTTCATTTCCTTCTCTTGTCATAGAAAGTACTTTCAATACAATACTGAAAAAGAATGGTGATGGTGGGAATTCTTGTCTTGTGTGTCATTGTGGTCTGAGGAGATACTTTTTATTATTTCAATGTTTTTTAAATTAATTGAGGTTTGCTTTGTGCCCTAATTTGTGATCAGTTCTGGAGAATGTGCCCTGTGCACTTAAGAAGAAAGTGAATTGAATTTTAGTTGGGAGAAATACACATAATATATCCACATGGTCCTATAGGCTGGTGTAGATCTTCTACATCTTTGTCAAGTTTATTTTAAGTTGAATTATCTTTGATGAAGGTAGTGTATTAAAATTCTCCTACCACTATTATGACACTATCTATTTCTCTCTTCAATTCTGATAATCATTCTTTTATGTATTTTGCAGATGTATCATTTGGTGCATAGGTGTTGACCAAACATCAGTGTCTTTAATAATTATATATTTCCTTTCCTTATATTTTATTGTGGTTCTCATCCTGAAGTATATTTTATCAGAGATTAATATTGCCAGTCCTGGTTGGTTGTGAATGAATTTTGGGTGGCATATGTTTTTCCAGCCTTTGATTTTTAGTTTGCTTTTCTTTTTCCTTTTTGTAGATTTGTATATTGCAGACAAAATATTAAAATGCTTTGGGGTTTTTTTATCCATTCTGCTACTCTTTTTCTCTTAATTGGTGCAGTTTGTCTATTGACATTAAGTGTAGTTTTTGACAGGCCAGGTGTTACACTTGTCATGTAGCTGTTTCTTTTTCTGTTATTTCTGGTTGATAAGGTCCATCCATTTTCCTTTGGTTTGTCTGTGAGAAGGTGGTTGTTGGTTCTTATGTGCCATGGAATAGACTACAACTCATAATGACCTTATGCAAAATAGCTCTGAATCGTGCTTTAAACAGAATCAATTTCACTGCCCCTGACATACCTACCCTCATTGCTCTATAATTATCTTGTTTCATATCAGATGGGGTTGTCCTCTCCTGTGCTGTCCTTTAACCTTTCTTATTATGATATCCTTCTCAAAAGATAGGTCTTTCCTGGCTACAGGTACAAAGTATGTGAAATAGAGTTTCAAAATTCTTGCCTCCAAGGAGCAGATAAGTACCACCTTGTCCAGAACAAACCTTTTTGTTCTCCTGACAGTCCATGCATGTTCACTACTCTTCTGCAGGTCCACAGCTCAAAGACATAAAGTCTTCTTCTGTTATCCTTGTTTATTGTCCAGCTCTCCAATGCAGAACAAGTAATTGAAAAGATCATGGTCTGGAACAGGTGCACCTTAGTCCCTAGACTGACATCCTTATTCTTCAGTACCCTGGAGAGGTATCTAACAAGAGATTTTTCTAATGTAATTTGTCTTTTGACTGCTGATACCAAGGGTGTTGATGTTGAAATCAAGCAAACTGATATTATTAACAATCTCATTCTTTCCCCCAATGATGATGATGCTGCCATTTGACCAAGTGGCATGAATCATTGTCTTGTTGATGTTGAGCTTCAAATTATATTGTAAATTAACCCTCTGCATCAGATGCTGCAGGCTTTCTTCAGGTTCAGTAAGGTTGTGTCATCTGCATAACACAGGTTGTTGATGATTCTTCCTCCAATCCTGATGCCACATTCCTCCTTATAATTTACATCTTCTCAAGTGCTCTGTTCTGCATACAGATTGAAAAGGTTTGAAGACAGGACACATTCCTGACACATTCCTTTTCTGATTTTGAATCATTCATTATTTCTTTGCTCTGGTCATATAATTGCTTCTTGGTCCAAATATAGGTTTCACGTGAGCCAAACCAAGTGATCTGTGATTCCCATTCTTCTCAAGGTTAACCACAACTTTTTGCATACCTTCTCATAGTCAATGAAACACAAATATGCTTTCCTCTGATACTCTCTGCTTTCATCCAAGATTCACCATTTGACATTGAAAATTATGGTCCTAGTGCCAGAGCCTCTTCTAAACTCAGCTTGTGTTTCTGATAGTTCTTTGCCAGTGTGCTATTCCAGTAACTTTTGGATAGTCTTCAGCAAGATTC
>NW_006399906.1:6781162-6783831 GCF_000299155.1 Elephantulus edwardii | reverse complement strand
AAATCATCTATTCCTTCCTCTTTGACGCTGATTGTTGGTACATATATTTTAATAATGGTAGTAATGACAGATTTTCTTGTATGAGTATGGATATTATCTTGCCACTAACAACATTGTATTGGATACACCATTTATACATTTTATACCAGCAATCAGGAGATCTGTAGATGTATTGCACTGGGAAAGTCTTTAGTCAGGGATCTATCCAAATTATTGAGGAGCATTAACATGCAATTGCTTCAGGCTATGATCATTTCAATCACTTGTTATTTATCTGAGATTTGGACAGTGATTATGAATGACAGAAGAAAAATTTATTTCTTAGAAGTGTGGTATTGAAGAAGAGTGTTGAATATCCTGTGGACTGCCAAAAGAACAAATGGAAATGGCTAGGAGAATGTGCAGCCGTAATTCTTCTTAGAGGCAAAGATGTTCAAACTTGGTCTCACACACTTTAAACATATTTATAGAATAGGTTATTACTTGGAGAGAGCCATAATTATTTAAAAGATGAAGTTGTGGAACACCCTCAGTCAGCTAGATTGATAGAGAGACTACAATACAGGGTTTGAGTATGTTAGAGATTGTGAGGATGTCAATGAAGACAAAGTTCTGATTTGTTGTTCATAGCATTACTATGAGTCATATTCTACTCAATGGCACCTATTAACAACAAGGGATTTAAAGAAGTAGACTATGAACTAGGACAGATGGTAATAAAGGAAGAGGTTTAAGTAGCAATGAGCCTATTGTGTGTGAGTGTGTGTGTGTGTGTGTGTGTGTGTGTGTGACTCTTTGAATATCAGTGAAAATATTTCAGCAAAGAGCTTCATCTTTAGATTTTCTGACAGCTTGTCTCAATAGGAAGAGAGCCATATTTATTCCCATCCTAAATAAGAGATATTTCAACAGAATATGGAAATCATCAAATAATATCCCATTAACAATCACTTTCAAGTAATATCTTGCTGAAAATGATCTAAAAAGGTTCCAGAAATACAAACTAGATTCAAAAATTTTAATGGAATGAGGGGTATCATTGGTGACATCAGACCAATCTTAGCTAAAATCTAATCACCTGTAGAGATATTTATTTGTGTGTGGCTGACTATGCAAAGGTATTTAACTATGTAGATCAAAATAAGCTATGGATAACATTGAGGAGAGTGAGAATTTCAGCACATTGATTACTTTCATGAAAAATGTTAAATACACTTATTGTTGTTGATTGCTTTCAAATCTAGTATGATTCATAGAGACCCTTATGAACAAAAAAGCCTGAAGCCCCTCTACAACTATCAATATTTATCAAAGTTTGTATAGTTTCCAGATGCATGTTATTTAGGAAGTGGATGCCACTCCTTCAATGAGAGGACATTGTTAAAAGAAGAGTTAAAAGAAGAATAAAACAGTGTGTGTCAGCATTGTGTTATTTCTCTATACTTTCTCCAGTTTTTGTATTGAGCAAATAATTTAAAATCTGAGTTATATGAAGGAGAATGTGACATTAGGATTGGAGAAAGACATGTACATTAGTCAGGTGACACAACTTATTTGCAGAATATGAAGAAGGCTTAAAATACTTACTGAATAAGACAAAAAATCCTTGAGTATGTATTAAATCTCAAATTTAGGAAAACAAGTATGGGTGGTGAAGAGATTATGATAGTTAACAGTTTTAGTTTACTTGGTTCCACAGTCAACACTCTTGGTAACAGCAGCCAGGAAATCGGGACACAAATTGCATTGGGAAAATCAGCTGTGAGGGACCTTTCAAGAGTACTGAAGAGCAATGATGTCATGCTGGAGACTAAGGTGTGCCTGATCCAGGCTATAATCTTCTCATTTATGTGCTATGCATCGGAGAGTTGGACAATGAATAGGAATGATAGAGAACTGATACCTTTGAGCTGTGGTGCTGGAAAAGAGTACTGAATATACCATGGACTGCTAGGAGAACAAACAGGTTTGTCCTGGAGAGGGTGAAGCCAGAGTGCTCCTTGGAGTCAAGGATTCTGAAACTTCATCTGACATACTTTGGGCATATTGCAAGGAGGGACTGGTTCTTGGAGAGGGACATCATGTTTGGGAGAGTGGAGGGACGGCGCAGTAGAGGAAAACCCTCAATGAGATGGATCGATTCTGTGAGTGGAGTGGTGGGAATGAGCGTGTCTGAGATGGCGAGGTTGGCACAGGATAAAGTGGCCTTTAGGGCTCTTGTACATGCGGTCTCTATGAGTCGCAAGCCACTCGATGGCACATAACAACAACAACAATAGGAAACATCATGATAGATCAAAAATAGACTGGATTGTCAATTATTTTATTTTATTTGTATCTACAGTCAACACTCTTGGTGGAAGCAATCAAGAAACCAAAAGATGCATTTCATTAGGTATTTTTCTCTCTTTTTTAACTATGGTGGTATGTTTTTTGTGGATTTTGGTGCTAAACCAAAGGTTACTTATGGAGTTTATCTTTCAATATGGCTTCTCAAATCCTTATTTGATGTTGCTATGCAGGTCGGCAGGACTATGTCAGTGGTATGTTTTGGTCTATTCACAAGAGGATTGGCCAGCTATAATTCCACAAGACTGGCCAGTCTCAACAATCTACACAGGGTTTGAATAGTCTCACCAATAAATGGAAGCTCTCTAGCCTGTAGAGAA
>NW_006399906.1:6768816-6771977 GCF_000299155.1 Elephantulus edwardii | reverse complement strand
TTCTCTAACTTGAGAGTCCTGAGCAGAACACTGGTGTTTATGATAAAATGGGGCTAAAAGTTACATGGTTTAATTTTCCTTTGCATTTTCATGTTTTTCCTAGGCCTACTCATGTCTTCTTAGAATGATTTTTATCGGTATGATATAAAGTAATGTAATTAAATAAGTAAATCTTGGCAGCTTATAAGTTTTCTTTCCTTCTGGGCCAAACTGAACTAACATTGAGTATATAACTTCTCAGTGTCTCTGACAGATTTAGGATTAGTTCAAATCTTCAATAACTTAATTATGATTCACGTTTCTCATTTTTAATTTCCCCCCAAAATTTTAGAACTTGGCACATTCTTACAAATAAAATATATCCAGTTGCATAAAACAAACAACAACCCCATCAAACATAGGAACTACGGAAGTTAAAAAAAACAAAACAAAAAACAAAACAAATAAAACCTAAATAAAATGCACAACCCACAAACATCTACTGGAAGAAAAAAAAGTGTAGTATCTCTGGTGGCTTAGTGGCAAAAACTTGCCCTGCAATCCGGAAGGCACAAGACTCCAGGCCACCAAGTACTCTGAGAGAAGGATGGTCAATCTCCTCCCATGTCATAACTGTCTCTGAAAACCCACTGGAGGGTCAGTTATGGGTCAGTTGTGACTCTACAATACACACCACCAACAACAATTACTCAGTTATATAGATACTGTAGTTGTTCTTGTGTTGTTGATTGCTGTTGAGTCAAATACGACTCACAGCGACCCTATGAACAAAATGCCTGAAGTCTTTCTATAACTATTGTCATTTATCAAACACCATACAGTTTCCAGAGGCAAGTTGTTTAGGAAGTGGATGCCACTAGTTGTGGTTAATAATTCTGTGATTTAAGAATTACCTCTGCACACTCCTTCCTCTTCTTTCGATGCTTCCTGGATCATTCAGTATTCTTTCGATAGCATCCTTTAAGTATTTCAACTTTAGTTTTGAATTTGTTCTTCAGTTAAGAAATGTTGAGTGAGCTCATATTTTTTTTTATTCTGACTCAAGATTTTTTGCACCTTTCATTAAAATCTTTGATTTATATTCTTGAGCTTCCCTTTGAAATTTTCTGTTTAGCATCTTGGGTGTCAGAACTCATGAAATGGACTTTTCTAGCAATTTCATTAGCCCCTGTTGGAGGTCGTGGTCTCCAGCTACCTTAAGCTGCAGACACACAGTTCTACAAATCATCAACACTTTTGAAACCAATAGAAGAGCACTGCTCTGAGATAAAGTCTGTTGTTGTTGTTTTTGATTACATGTGAGTCAATCGCGACTCATAGTGACCCTATGAACAAAAGGCCTTAAGCCTTTATATTACTAACAACAATTATTAAAGTTCACAGTTTCCAGAGGCATGTTGTTTAGGAAGTGGATGCTGCTCCTACTTCCAAGGAAACTAGAGGCTTCTTTGTGCTGCTGAAAGGAACCAGGGCTTTCTTAAATTAAAGAATTATTGTTTGTTGTTGTTGTGTAGTGTAGAGTTGGAACAGACTCATGGTTGGTTCTCCAGTGGGTTTTTAGAGGGTGTTAATCACATGAGAGGAGATTGTCCATCCTTCTCCAATAGAACAGCTGGTTGCCTTGAATTGTGTGTCTTTGAGATTGCATCACGGCTTGTTGTTTCTATCTAGGTCATCAGAGCTATGATTGTTTATCTTGCTTGCGACTATGGAGTTAATCTTGGAGTTGCATTTTGAGATATTCCTTGCCTCCTCCAGTCACCAACCTATTTCCTTAACAAATATTATAGCTATGAGTAAAGTCTATGAATCTTGCAATGAATATTGGCTCCAATGATTGGTAAAAAATTGATTCAGGAGCATGTTGGGTGGCATATAGGACTATGTAGCTGTTTGTATGGTGCTATGGACACTATTGATGAGTACAGCTCTAATTTATGAAGCAAATAGAAGTCACGCTGGGTCACCTTCACGATACTACTGCTTCTTTTATAGATCCTTAAATTTCTGATTTTTTGGTCTTCTCTGGCTTCTTGGTACTACAGTGAAATATTCAGTGTCTCTTCTGACATTCATCTTGGTCTTCTTCTTCTGCCTTTCTAATGACCCTTTGGGTTCTTTTCTGTATGATATTCTTGATACCTACCCCAAACTCATCTGGTCTTTATTCCTTAGTGCTCAAGGCCTCAAACCCATTACTGAGATGGTTTTTAAATTCAGGTGGGGTAGACTCAAGGTGAAATTTTGGTTCTTGTGGATTTGTTTTCATTTTCTTTAGCTGTAGTTTGTACTTGCAAATGAGTATTTGATGGTCTGTTCCATAATCAGTACGTGACCTAGTTTGCACAATTAATCTTGCATTTCTTCAGTGGTTGTTTCTACAGGTACAATTAGTCTGATTCCAGTGTTGGGTATCAGGTGAAGTCCATGTATAGTCACTATTTGTGTTTAGAAAATATATTTGTAATGAATGCATCACTGATTGAACAAAATTCTATCTTTCTATCGCCAGTCTCATTTCTATCACCAAGTCCGTATTTTTCAACTACTGATCTTTCTTTCTTCCCTGTTCCCATTTTTTGCATTACAACCACCTATCATTGTTAATGCATCTTGACTGCATGTTCAATCAATTGTCAACTGCAAAAGTTGGTAAAAATAATTTATTTCCTCCTCTTTGGCTCTGGTTGTTGGTGCATGCATTTGAATGATAGTGGCATTTGTATGGATATAATCCTGTTATTCACAACATTGTGTTTAAACATAGCTCTAGAAATGGTCTTTTATGCTATAACTGTGACCCCATTTTTGCTCAATTTTTCATCTCTGGTGTAGAAGATCATATGCTCATCTGTCTCAACATATCACAGGCCAACCCATCTTAATTCACTAATATCTGTTGTTGTTGTTGATTGCCTTCAAGTTGAGCACAATTCATAATGACCCTATGAACAAAGACTTGAAGACCCTAGTATGTCAATATTTTTATATTCCCTCTCTTCCTTAACAATGTCCAATTTTCCTACTTTAATTCTTTTTAAATTCTTATTTGCAATCATTACTGTCTGTTTACAACTGTCCCTCCTTCTTTGTGATTCCCCTCAAGTGCCTCAGCCTCTGGTGCCATATCTGCTAGTCTCTTCTAAGTGTGCTCTATTGTA
>NW_006399906.1:6765401-6768716 GCF_000299155.1 Elephantulus edwardii | reverse complement strand
TTTCTCCACCACAAGAGATGGCATTCATCCCCCAGTCAGAGCAGAGAGACCTCTGCCAATCCAGGGAAATGCAGGACACACTTAGGGACTGCAGCAACAGCTAGGGCTGAATTGGAGAAGTAATGTGAGAGGGGACTTTAGGAGGATGGGGAAGCCAGTAGTATCAGAACTGAGAACTTTGTTGGATAATTTGATGTATAGACAATATTGACAGAACTGAAAACTTGAGAACACTTAAAGACATGAGGCTTAAAGATGAGGTGTTTGTGTGAACATTTTGAGACCTGTCTTGACTGTATTTTGTTATTAATCTGAATTATAATCTTTAAATTCCCCAATATGTATCTGTGTGGTATGTGAGATATAACATCAGAATTTGGACTCAGAAAATTGGTATTGAGATGTATAGAAAGAGGCATGGGAGCATGGGGGACATATCTGACCTTATGAGAATTGACTTTGTGTTATTGATGCTGTATACAGGGATAGTTTTTCTCTGTGACATTGATAAAGGTCAGATACGGCACTCCGCTTGTGGTCCTTGCTCTTTTTCCATTAGGATATCTCAGGGAATAAGAATTCATTAGTCACTTCAGAAAAGAAAGATGAAAAATGTCGTGCATTGTGCCTTACATCCTTGGATACTCATTGAAGGGTAAGCTATGAGTCCTTTCTAATTCAAAGGGTATGAAAAATTAAAAGACAAAAATGAGCACATGTTTTACTGTTATATTAAAAGAGTAATATTTATTTACTTCTTTAAAATTTGTGTGAAGGTGGATACACAGACCATGCAATTACTTCTGTGATTTAGAAATGCTGCTGTCCAATAGTTAATACACAGTTGGATACTGCTGCTATTGCCATTGATATCCTTTGTTACCAAATAGAAGATAATTTTTCAACATATGCTCTTTATGGTTTTGTTTTCTGTTGCTTCTTTATTGGAAATTTCAATTCGGCTTCTTCAATCAGTGATAGAGGCACTTTCTTATCACTTCTCTTTAAACTTGGAAGTACTTCCTCATTGTTTGTTTTTAAAATAATTATTGTTCATATCTATTATCTTTGTTTTCTGTTGTCTTGGGTACAGAAACTCCAAACTCTCTTCTGTTTATCTTGGATGTTGGTGAATAAAATTTGTGTTTTATTGTCAACGCAAATATTATGTAGATGATAACAAACTATGGATAAAATTGATAAGAAAGGGATGTTTTAATAAGAGTGGTAATTGTGCTTATACAAAATCTAGGCATTAATCAAGAAGCTGTTGTCTGAACAGAAAAATCCGTGTACTAGAATAGTATCTGTTTTCCATATTTATTCAATCTGCATGCTGAGAAAATAATTAAAGGATCTGGACTATATAAATAATAATATGGCTTCAAGATTGGAGAAGGACTACATTGTAGGTAATATGGTATTGCTTGCAGAAAGGTAAGACTTTAAGCACTTACATAGATCAAACACTATATCTTTCAGTGTGTATTACATTTCAATACCAAGAAAATAAAATTCTTCACCACTGCACAAATATTCAACATCATATATAAATGGAAAAAAGACTAATGCTGTCAATTACTTCATTTTACTTGAATCTACAATCCACATTCACAGTATTAGCAGTCAAAAAAGAAAAAAAAAAGAAAACAACAAACCTGTTCCCTTGGGAAAATGTAATGTGAAGGACCTTTTCAAAGTCCTAAAGAACATCAGTCTCAGTTTACAGCCTAAAGTGCAGCTGATCCAATTCATGCTATTTCCATTTGCTTCCTGTACATCTGAAAGCTGCACAATGAATAAGTATAACAGAAGAAGCAATGTATTTCGATTGTGGTGTTGGAGAGGAGTCCTGAATATGCCATCAATTAATTAAAAACAGCAAAACAAAAAACAAACCAACAGACAAATCTGTCTTAGAGAAAGAGCAACCAAGGAATTTCCAGAGATAAAAAAGGTGAAACTTCAGCTCCCAGACTTCAAAACTGTTTACAAGAGAAACTTGGACTTTGAAAAAAGACATCATGCTAGAATAAGTAGAAATGATAGAGAGGAAGACTTTAATAATATATAATGACACTCTGGTTATAACAATAGACTTGGGAGTATCAGAGTTTGTGAAGATGGTGTAGGATAGGAAAAAGGTTTTTTTTGTCAATACCCACTTGCTAGCATATAACAACAACACAGTTACTTTTAAATAAACTTCCCTGTTATTGTGAGATGTATTCAAATTGGCTCCAACTCACAGAGGACCTAGTTAGAACATAATGGAATGCTGGCTGGTCATTCAAGTCCCTAAGGTCAGTTAAATTATATAGCATGACCACTTCTGACAATGTCTATGAATTACTTAAAAATTTATATTTTAAAGTAATTTAAAAAAAATTTAATCCATAATAAAGGGAGAAGACCAAGAAACAATCAACGTTTGTGTGTTGCAATATTGAAAGATGCTATGGACAATATATTGAATGACCAAGAAAGCATTAAAAGAAGATGGAGGGAATACCCAGAATCACTGTATCAGAAAGAATTGATTGACATTAAAAAAATTCAGGAAGTATCATATAAATAGGAGCCAATGATTTTTTATATTACTTGCTATACATCAGAAAGCTGGACAATGACTAGTGGTGATGGAAGGAGAATTGACACCTTTGAGCTGTGGTGCTGGTGAAGAGCATTGAACACTCCATGGACAAGAGGTGAATAAGCAGGTTGAGTGAGAACAGGCTGTTCCTTGGAGGCAAGGATTTTGAAGCTTCATCTGACATAATTTGGACATGTTGCAAGGAAGGAGCAGTCCTTGGAGAGGCACACTTTAGAGGATGGAGGGACAGCACAAGAGAGGAAGACCCTTAATGAGATGGATTGAATCCTTGATTGGGGTATTTAGAGTGGGTGTCAGTGACAATAAAATTGGCACAGGGTGGAGCATGGTTGAGAGATGTTGTCCATAGGGTTTCTATTAGTTGCACATGACTCAATGGCACATAACAAGAAGAAAAACAACACTGCACTGAGAAAATCTGCAGTTAGAGACCTTTCCAAATTTTTGAGGAGTACTGATATCAGTTTGAGAACTAATGTGTGTCTGATTCAGGCCAAAACTTTTCCTATTACAAGCTATAAATCTGAGACCTAGACAATGAATAAGGATGACTGAAAAATAATTGACACCTTTGAGCTCTGATGCTGGAGTTGTTGTTATGTGCCTTCGAGTCGTTTGCGACTCATAACGACCCTATGTACAACAGCCCTAAACCCTGCTCTATCCTGTGCCAATCGCACTGCCTCTGACACACCCATCCC
>NW_006399906.1:6755975-6757141 GCF_000299155.1 Elephantulus edwardii | reverse complement strand
TCAGAAGAGCAGATGAAAGACTCATTCCATTACACATCTATCATATTTGGTGTTGGTATAGCCCCATCTACATCACATTTGTTTTAGCCCAATTCCCTTACCCCCTACCCTCTCTTGGCAGTGTCTGGCAAAGACGTCAGTCTAGAGACTTATGTGTGCCTATTCTATATCATGGTCTTCACAATTACATTAGACAGGTGAACAATGACTAAAGGTGACATAAAAAGAAATGATGCCTTTGAGTTGTGTTAATGGAGGACAGTATTGCATATAACATGGGCTACCAAGAGAACAAACAGGTCTGTCCTGGGAAACATGAAACCATGTTGTTCATTGAGGGCAAGGATCTGAAACTTTGTTTGATATATTTTGAGCATGTTCCCTAGAGGGACTAGTCCTTGAAAAAGGACTTGATGCTTGGAAGGGTAGAGGGAACGTAAAGGAAAGGAAGACCCTCGGTGAGATGTATTGACACAGTAACTGAGGTTATAGGGCAGTTGAGTTGAAGACAGTGAGACTGGCTTATGGTTGGGCAGGGTTCAGAGCTACTGAGCATAGGGTTACTATGAGTCACAGAAGACGTAGCCACATGTAACAACCACCACCATTGACTATAACTTGAAGGACCCCTAGTCAATGGTTAAACTGAGTATTTTTCAGACTTGACTGAAATTGTCAATTAAACAAGTACATAGCTCTTTTTTTTTTAATGTAATTTTAAATCTGAAAATTTCATTTTTATTCCATCAACAAATGAATGGATTGAGATACATTGTGTGGTGTGATACATTCACACAATGGGACATTATATAACACTACAGAACAATGATTTTATAAAATACTATATAACTTGAGAGAGTCTAGATATCATTGGACAGAGTGAAAGAAACTCAGTTACATAAGGACAAATACACAAATACAGCATAAGATCACTATTGTGAAAACAGGAGAATAACTGAGAAAAATATGTTTAAATATTCATAAGAGGAAGCAGAAAGAGAGAAAGGGGGACATAAAAAGGTAAAGGAGGAAATCACAAGGATAACAGAGACTAGGGGAAGATGATTGAGTCAAATACTTGGAAAGATGCAATAAGGACTTGAAGAGATTGATTGATGCAGGCAAAGAACAAGAATAATTAATTATATAATTATATAAATAATTAT
>NW_006399906.1:6755060-6755537 GCF_000299155.1 Elephantulus edwardii | reverse complement strand
AGTTTCCACACTCAGTTAGGTCACCCTTCTTTGGGATGGGAAGAAATATAGATCTCGTCCAGTCACTTGGCCAAGTGGTTGTTCTCCAGATTTCTTGGCACAACTTGGAGTAGAGCACAGAAAATCCATCAACAGCCAAAAGAATGAACAGATATGTCTTGGAGATAGTGAAGCCGGAGTGCACTTTGAAGTCAAGAATGATGAGGTTTTGCCTCACATACTTTGAACATGTTGTTAGAAGATGTTATTCCTTGGAAAGCGACATGATGTTGGGAAGGGTAGAGAGTTGGGGAAGAGGAGGAAGAAGACCCTCAACCAGGTGGATCAACACGGTGACTATTGAAATTGGCTCTTCTGTGTTAGGGAACGTAAGGATGGTGCAGGGCAGAAAAGGGTTCAGATCTTATGTTCATAGTGGTTGCTATGAAGCATGCTTGAACCAAAGGCACCTAAAAACAACAACAACAAAATTTAGAA
>NW_006399906.1:6753615-6754949 GCF_000299155.1 Elephantulus edwardii | reverse complement strand
AATTTGTATGGATAGTAATAAATTATGGCTAAAATGAAAAGAAAAGGAAACTCAGAAATCTTAATTATACTCATGCAAAATCTAAATTTGACTACAGTAGAAATAAAGCAAAGAAATACTACAATATTTAAAGTCAGGAACGATGTGTATAAAGATTGGCTCTACTCTCCTTATTTATCCATTTTGTGGATTGAGAAAATAATTTGAGAATCTTTACTCTATAAACAAGAATGTGTCATTATCAGAGGAAGAATCATGAACAAATTACGCAAGTAACATAATGTTGTTTGCTGAAAGTGAGGCTGACTTGTAGCTCTTGCTGCAGAAGATCAGAAAGTGAGGACTTGAAGCTCTTGTCTTAGAAAATCAGACCATAGCCTTCAACATGGATTAGATTTCAATATTAAGAAAACAAAAATTCTCACCACTGGATTGCTATTTTCACCATTGAATCACTGCAAAATATTAAATTAAATTAAAAGTAGGAAGAGGAATTAAAATCAAAGCAAAGCTTTATGTAGAAATGTTTGAGATAGAAGTTATAAGCATCAGAACACAATGAAACAAAAGTTTAAAGATATTTACCAAAATTGATGAAATTGTGCTGTTGTTAGGTATTGTCAAGTTGAGGAGAACACAGAGTGACTCTCTGAACAACAGATCTGAACCATGTCCTATCCTGTGATATCTTTATTATCTCTGATACATAAGATAGAGGAAATAGAAGGAAAATAGTTGTAGAAGTATAAGAAGTAGGGATTCATGATGTCAGTTGCAAGGCAGGTGATTCAAATTCACTAGTGGCTCCAAGGAAGACAAGACAAATGGAAAATCTTCTCCGGTACAATTTACAGTCTCTGAAAACTCATTTGAGGAAGTGGTAGTCTATTAGTTAATCATGACTCGATGGCAATAAAAAACAACAATAAAGATAAAGAAGCTAAATATTACTGATATAAATAATGGGAGAGATTATAGTCTGAAATGGTAAAAGTATTAAAATTATAAGACAATATTGTGCAAAAATTTTTGCTGCTAAAATGAACATCTGATTTATTGTTTGATGCTGCCAAATCAAGTAAGATAGCAACCATGGATAGAGCAAATGTTCATTACAAAGACAGAGGAAAAGTAAAAAAAGAAAAATGAAAGTACCAAAATTGCGCAAGAGTATTGACAAGCCAAAATAAATAGAACAAGATAGCAAGCAAAGGGAAGCACAAGAAGACGAAAAAAATAATTATAATGAAATGTGCACAGAGGAGTCAAATAATAAAAAAGGAAGGTCTCACTAAGCATTACTCATGCTGAACTAACTGAAGAACAAATTCAAG
>NW_006399906.1:6750719-6752445 GCF_000299155.1 Elephantulus edwardii | reverse complement strand
TCACCATCCCCTAGACAGACCTAATTGTTTTCTTGGCAGTCCTTGGGTATGTTCAAGACTCTTCTGTAGCACTACAATTTGAAGGCATTGATTTTTCTTCTGTCATCGTTAGTCATTTTCCAGCTGTCTGAAGCATAACAAGTAGTTGTGAAGACCATGGCCTGGATCAGGTACACTTTATCTCTAGACTAACTTCATTGCTTTTCAGAACTCTGGAGAGGTCTCTGACAGCAGTTTTTGCCAATGTAATTCAACTTTTGGTTTCCTCTCTACTGGTGTTAGCAGTTTTGATTGTGGAGCCAAGCAAGCTGTAATTGTCAACAATCTCAATCTCTTCTCCATCTCTCGTGGTGCTTCCAATTGGCCCAGAATCTTTATCTTCTTGATGTTAAGCTTCAATCCATACTGAAGACCATAGTCCTTGACCTTCTGCAGCAAGCTCTTCAGGTCTTCTTCAGTTTCAGCAAGCAAAGTTGTGTCATCTGCATAACGTAGGTTGTTGATGAGTTTACCTTGAGTCCTGATGCCACATTCCTCCTCATAAAGTCTTGCTTCCTGAATGACCTGTCTTGCATCCATATGAAAAGGAATTGCCTGACACTGAAATACTTCAAGAAGAAATATATTATCAAAAGCCAATTTTAATTGAAGGAAGAAGTTCAAGCTGTAATTAAGGCATTGGGAAAAATGTTATTATTAGGTGCCATTGAATCAAGTATTACTCAGAGCTAAGCTATGAGCAAAAGATCTGAACTTCATCCTATCCTGTGCTATCTTCACACTTCCTGACACACAAGAGCTCGTTTTAGCAGAAAACAGGACCCCAGGAATTAATTGTATGCTAATTGACATGTGCTGCTGAAGTCTTCTTTGGAGGCAAGCATGAAGAGACTTTGCCTCATATACTTTAGGCATGTTGCTAAGAGGGGTCATTTCTTGGAGAGCAACATGATGCTTGGATGGGTGAAGGTTTAGCAAAGGAGAGAAATACCCTCAACCAGGTGGATTCACACAGCGACTGCCACAATGGGTTCTAGTGTGTCAAGAAGTGTGAAGATGGCAAAGGATAGAAATGCACTCAACTCTGCTGTTTATATGGAGTTGCTATAAATCATAATTGACTCGAGGGCACCAAACAAGAGCAACAACTGATATGTTTAAAAGAACAGATCAGCCCAGCATATGCTCACCAGTCTGACAGGAAATTTGGAAAACAGCTACTTGGCTTGACTGACTTTAAGAGATCCACATTTTTTCCCTATTCCCAAAAAAGGTGAACCAACAGAATGTGAAATTATCGAATGATAACATAAAATTACAATTTTTCATGTGCTATCTGAAGAAAAAACCACAAGCAAAATATTGCTGAATATCATCGCCAAAAAATGTCTAGAATAGAACCATGACAGAGTTCTGACAGAAGTTCAGGCTGGGTTTAGAAGAGGCTGTAGCACCTAGCATATAATTGCTGACATCAGATGTCTCTTGACTGAAAATACAGAGTACCAGAAGAATGTCTATTATTTTCATAACAAGTTGCCTAGTGGTAAGAAGCTACACTGTAATCTTGAAGGCATGTGGTTTGAATCCACCAGCTGCTCTAAGGGAGAAGGATGGGTAATCTCCTCCCTTGAAATTAATTTCCTCTGTATGGGTCAGTCTGACTCTGTGGTACACAACAACAACATATTATGTATGCATCATGAAAATAATTAAGATTTTGTGA
>NW_006399906.1:6749612-6750619 GCF_000299155.1 Elephantulus edwardii | reverse complement strand
AAATAGTTTAAATTTAAAAAGTAAATGAAAGAAGCATTATATAGAATCCATTAGCCAAGTAAGAATAAAGCAGCCATTTTCTATTTTAAGCCAAATCAAGGTGAAACTTGTATTGAATGCAAATGTTTCAAAAACATTCCAATTAAGAAACAAATATTATCTGAATTGATACATAAAATGAATTTAAAACAATGCCCCAGGAATAGGTAGGATAGCATTTGACATATTTCAAGTTAACAGTTACAGCCTTGGAAGTGATTTCCACTCTGTGCCAGGAAATTTGGACAATAGCTACCTGGAATAGCATCTGGAAGATATCAATATCCGTTCCCATATCAAAGAAAGGAAATCCAACAGAATGTGAAATTATCAACCAATATACTTAACCATTTTGGTAGCCAGTTTGGCCTTTCCTCCAAAAGATGAGAATAGAAATTCCATGATTCAGCTATTCCACTTCTTAGAATATACCCCAATGAAATTAGAACTGAGGCACAAACAGAGACTTGTACATCAATGTTCATAGCAGCCTTATTCACCATTGCAAGAACATGGAAACAGCCCAATTGTCCAACCACCATCAAGTGGATTGAGGAATTAAGGTACATTCACATGATGGAATACTATAAAGTGTGCAAGAGCAATGATTTTGTAAATCACTACCTAACTTGGGAGAGACTGGTGAGCATTTTCCTAAGTGAACTAATTCAATCCTGTAAGGACAAATACTGTATAAGACCATTATTTTAGAAATAGTTAACAAGTAAAATATTTATAAGGATCTAAGAGGGGAAACATGAGAGCAAAGGGGTGAGGATGGGTGGGGTTGGAGGGTAGTTATAGAGTCACACAATTTGATGGGTAGTTTAAAAAAATGGGAAATTTCTGGAGTGAAAAACAGTGCATAGGATCTTTGTAAGTACAACAGTATAAAATAAACATTGCAGATAAAAAATAAAATACAAGCAAAATATTGCTGAATTTCATAAAAAAAATGGTTAAAAGAG
>NW_006399906.1:6742996-6744757 GCF_000299155.1 Elephantulus edwardii | reverse complement strand
GTTAATTTTATGATTATGGATGATAATATAAAAATCAATAAGGAAGGGTGGGACCAGACTGGTGAGGACGGGCAGGGATGAGATGGGAAGAGTCGGGGAGGTGGCACAGTTTGATGAGTGACGGGAGAGTGGTTAAACGACATGAAAAAAGATCTGGTGTGAAAAACAATGTATAGAAACTTGTTAATTAAACCAGTATAAAATGAACATTTTATTTAAAAATGCAATTACTGTTACTGAATTACACAACTGGAGATGGTTAAATTGAAATGCAGTCTGTTTTCTCCATTCTCAAAAACAGCAATAAAGGAAAATAAAAATTGATATATACCACTTCAGAGAAAAGAAAGAAAGAAAGAAAGAAAAGAAACAGGAAGGAAGAGCTATGGAAAGAATTGCACACAGAATCAATCTTGGAAGTTTAACAGGAATGAAAAGGAAGAAAGAGCAAATGAAAAATTATTAAATAGATAACTTGGGTGAAAAGAAAATCGATATTAAAAAAACTAGGAAACTGAGATATGATGAGTCTATTAAGTGAAACGCACAATTATTGGAATTATCTCAAGAAATAGTTTATTTATTTACTATTAGTTTAGATTAATATCTTCCAGTTTTACTTGCCCCTCCGAAACAAATAAGCCCATGACTAAAGAACATTTGCCTTTCTATGACCTTCTCAGATTGTCTTAGTTCTCCAAATTTGTGTATCATTAGTATCATTAGTCATAATATATCATATATTTGAATATATAGACTATATTTGGCTCAGAAATATTTTCTTTCAGTGTCTAAATCTGCTAAGCTGTATATTTTTAAAAAAACTGCCTTGCCTAAGATTAAACATGTTATGTGATACTGTCATGAGAAGTTTAATATTCACTGCACTAGATAGTTTATCATTGATCTCAGTAAACTTTTAGAGCATGGTAATAAGTTCTCCTTATATTCAGAGTTTGAATAAATGTAGAGACTTCAACAAGGAAAGTCCTTCTTGTATTGCCAAACTTTTATCATTCATTCCTAATATTTATTGGCATTGCTTTCTGAGGGAAAGCTTCATTAGCATTTATATTGCTGTGATTTTTATCTTCATTTAAAATTACTATCTAGACCTTTTAGTAAGAGAACTATGTAAGACAAGCAGGTTGGTTAACACATATCATTTAATTAAAAAAAATTCTGATACAGTGAAAAGTTTTTCGCTATGGCTAGAATGCCAATGCTCTAATCTCATTAAGTATAAAAAGGGTAGGATTTAGTTAGAAGACACAAATTTTTAAATCCTTGGTCTTCATTTTCTTTTTTCAATACTCTAAGGGAGGAAAATAAGAACCCTCATCTAAAGCAAAAATTCTTAAAATTTGTGTACTATAAAATTAAATGAAAAATAGGTATCGATGCAAATAAAACCTGAACAATAATTTAAAACAGCTTTCAAAATTATACATTGATAAAATAAGAACATACTATAATAAGTGGTAAAAATACACAAGAGAAAATGAATGAATGTTATAGCAAAAGAAAATATTTTCTCATTTTCAAAATCAGAATGAAGAGATGGACAGAAAAAATTCTTAATAGTTATTAATAATTTGCACCTCACCTTAAAAGAGGTGTGTATGGAGTAATGTTTACCAGTACTGGAGAGAAATTCTGTGGTTTCAATTCCTGAATCACAGAATTCAGTTACAGTTTCCTTCATATCCATCTCCCCCCTATTCCTTTTGAAGATATGTAAATTTTTAATAAGGTTCATTT
>NW_006399906.1:6741129-6741751 GCF_000299155.1 Elephantulus edwardii | reverse complement strand
AAAAAAAAAAAAGTCCGAATTAGAAAGGAAAGGGAGGAGGAGGGCAGAGGGTGATGAAGGGGGGAAATCACAAGGTAGCAGAATTTGATGAGCAGAAGGAGGAGGTGAGGGAATTACCAAAGATCCAATGGGGACCTGAAAAGTCAGAGTGATGGTGGGAATGGTTTAATGGTGATTAATTTTATAAAACACAATGTATGGAAATTATTTTAAGAAACACTATGTAAGTAGGGGAATGTGTAAAACACAAAGTATATAAATGAAACACAATGCATAGGAATTTAGTACAGAAACAAAATATTTCATATTGATAAAATAAAAATAGTTTTCCTTTAAATAAAAGAAGATGTAATACACGGGATTTTTTGTTGTCATTGTTGTTATGTGACATCGAGTTGTGTGCCAGCCATAGCGACCTTACTTAGAGCAGCTCTGAATGCTGCCTGTTCTAAGCCAGTCCCATTAATTCTAATACACCAAACCCCCTTTGCTCCAGTAACTGTATCAATTCATGTCATCTGAGGTCTTCCTCTTCTATGCTGTCCCTCCACCCTTCCAAGCATGATGTCCTTATCCAGGGATCAGTCTCTACTGACCTTGTGCCCAAAATATGTGAGACAGA
>NW_006399906.1:6736671-6741029 GCF_000299155.1 Elephantulus edwardii | reverse complement strand
CATGTGGCTGTTGTTGCTGTTATTATTTACTATCAAGTCACCTGTGACTCATAGCAACCCAATGTTCAATAGCTCAGAAGCCTACCCTGTCCTGCCAGTCTCACTAACTCAACACACGTACCCCCATTGCCTGGCTTAATTTATCAATCCATCTTATCTTCTTCTCCTGCCCTGTTCCTCCACCTTTCCAAGCATATGTCCTTGTCCAAGAACCAATCCTTCCTGGCTACAGGCCCAAAGTATATGAGACAGAGCTTCAAGATTCTAGCATCCATGGAGAAACTTGATTTCATCCTCTCCAAGACATACCTATTTGTTTTCTTAGAGGTCCATTGTATGTTCAAGACTCTTTTCCAGCACCACATCTCAAAGGCATCAATTCAATTCTTCTTCTGTCATCATTTGTCATTGTCTAGTTCTCTGATGCATAGTAAGTAATTGGGAAGACTATGGCCTGGGTCATGCATACCTTAGTCTCTAGACTGACATTGTTGCTTCTCAGTACTCTGGAGAGGTCCCTAACAACAGATTTTATCCCAGTGTGATTCATCTTTTAATTTCCTGACTTCAGGTGCTAAGAGTGTTTATTGTAGAGCTGTTAACAACCTCATTCTCTTCAAATATCAATTTGCTGCCAGTTGGCCCACTGGTGAGGATCTTTGTCTTCTTGATGTTAAGCTTCAATCCATATTGAAGACTGCAGTCCCTGACATTCTGTAACAAATGCTTTTTGTTCTCATTTTCAGCAAGCAAGGTTGTGATATCTGTGTAATGTAGATTGTTGATGAATCTTCCTCTAATTCTGATGCCACATACCTTCTCATAAAGCCCAGACTCCTGAATGATCTGTTCTGTATATGGATTGAAAAACTATGGAGACGGACACAACCCTGATGTACTACTTTCCTAATTTTGAACTATGCGATGTTTCCTTGTTCTGTTCTGAGGACTTCATCCTGCTCTAAGTTTGGTTTTTGGTTTTTCAATTAATTTTAAGGAATGTTGACAGAGATTTTGGATTTCCATACATTCATTGTTGTATTTTTCTCCCTGCCCACCCCTACCCCTAGTTAGCTCTTCTTTTTGAAAAGTGAAAGAAAAATTATTTCATTGGTATAGAATCGCCCCACACCTGCCCACCCCAAGTACTCTCCACTAATAAACCTTCATTCTGGACTCTTGTCATAAACATAATACCCAATCATATATCACTTTCAAACAGTTCTTTCCCTCATCTGTTTCAATGCAGTATACATAATTTATCCAACTTTTTTCAGTGTCACTCCAACCTAATGTCAGTCCTGTTCAACAATTCTAGCACCATGAAGCACCTGTCCTTTTGTGACTGAGATATTTCAGTCAGCATAATGTTCTTCAAGGTCACCCATATTGAATGATATTGCATGAGTTCTTTGTTTTTCAATGTAGCATAGTATTCCATTGTGTCAATATACCACAGCTTCTCCATTTGTTGATGGGCACTTAGGTTGTTTCCAACTCTTTGCTATTGTGAACAAAGCCTCAATAAACATGGATGTGCATATCTCTGCTTGGGTGGAAGTTCTAGTTTCTTTAAGATATAGATGTCTTATATGAGTACAACCAAATGTTCTGGGATTCCCATTCTCCTCAAGGTTAGCCACAATTTGTTGTGATCCACACAGTCAAGTGACATTCCTCTGGTACTCTTTGCTTTTTGCCAAGAACCAAGGCGGTCCACAAAGTGACCTAATAGTCAGTGTGGCCTAATAGATAAGGCAGCTGACTTTGGATCAGAAGATTGAGATTTCAAGTTCATTTGTGGTCAGTCTATGACTAAAGCGACTCTATAAACAACAAATGTTAACACTGTCTTCTCTTGTACTGTCCTCATTATATCTGACATACTTGAGGCCATTAGTGCACTCCATATCATCGAAGGTTTTCCTTTCTTTTCCTTACCCTCCACTTTTCAAAGCATGATGTCTTTCTCCAAGGAAAAGCTTCTCTTAGCAACATGCCCAAAGTATATGAGATGAAGCTTTGCCATCCTTGCCTCCAAGGAGCATTCTGGCTGTATTTTCACCAAGACGTATCTGTTTGTTCTTTTAGAAGTCCACAGGATATTCAGTACTTTTTCCAAATTTCACAACTTAAGGCATCAACTTTTCCACTGGTGTCCTTATTCATTCATCGTCTACCTTTCAGAAGCATAACAAGTGATTGAATCAAAAGCATCTAAACTTCAAACTGACTTCATTCTTTCCCAGTAATTTAGAGAGCTCCCTGACATCAGACATGCCCAATGCAATATGTCCCCTGCTTGTGTCAAGGAAGTGATCGTGGATCCAAGCAAGGTGAAATTGCTCTTAACTTCTATCTATTCTCCATGTATCATAATTTTGCTTATTAGTCCAGTAGTAAGGATTTTTGTATTATTGATGCTGAAATGCAATATATACTGAAGCCTGAGAAGACTCTAAATATTAGAACAAAACTCCCTCAATAATAATGATGCTGAGTTGGTTCCAACGTATAGTGGTCCTTCACCAGGTTTCTAAAACTGTAAAGTGCAGCAAGAGTAAAGTAATCATCTTTCTTCTACAGAGTTCCTGGTGAATTCTAACCTCTGGAGGCAAGCAGCTTTTGAGTTAGCAGAAGAACTCCCTACGGATTACTCCACTGGATATTTACTCTGAAGAGAAATATAAGATTAGAATCCTTAGCTTCCTTTAAGCACATCACTAGAGGTAGTTTTGTTACCATGCAATCAATGCCCTGGTTTTGGTCTCCCTTGCTGGGACAAATTGAAGAGCGTGGTAGGAGAAAACAGAAAACAGGATGTGGATGAACTTCCTGGTGTTGGCCTAATTCAGTGTTGTCTGTCCTACTCAAAATAATTCAGGCATGAACTTGGCTCTTGTGAGAACACTTAGATAAGAAAAAAATATTGAAACAGGAGATAATTTCATTAGAAATAATACATCTCAGAGAGTAAGAAGGGTCATTTCCTTGAAAATAAAGAAATGGAAAAAAACATTGTGTCACATGTGTGGTGAGTTAACATAGCTGGCTTGCTTCTTCACTTAGGAATAATTTCTTACATCTGTGCCAATAAGATGATGTTTCCTAAAGTTTAAAGTTTATAGGGAACTTCCATTCCTTTGTTCTTGACATCACTCATAAACCTAAACACTATTAGGTTGTATCAGGGAGCAGGACTGAGATGCTTACTTAGGTCCAGTGACATCTCTTTCCTGACTTTTGATTAAGTAGGACCTATTTCTAGTCACTTTTATTTGATTTTTTTATTCTTATTAATTGTAATGAAAATTTACAGAGACATGGATTTCCATTCATTCATTGTTATACTTTTCTCCCTGCCTACCCTCTACCCGCAGTTCATTCTTCTCTTTGAAAAGTAAAAGCAAAACTCATTCGTTGTTATACAATCCCTCCATCCAAGTCCACTCCACTATGCAGCCTTCATTCTGGACTCCTGTCATGACAATGCCTAATCACATATCCCTTTTAAACAGTTCTCTCCCTCATCTGTTTCAATGCAGTATTTATTATTTATTCCATCTTTCTCAGTCTCCCACCAACCCCAATATCAGTCCTGTTGTACAACAGTGACACTACACAGTATGTGTCCTTTTGTGACTGAGATATTTCACGCAGCATAACGTCCTCCAGGGTTACTCATTTTGAGTAATATTTCACAAGTTCCTTGTTTTTCAATGCAGCGTAGTATTCCATTGTGTTATATATAACAGCATCTCTAATCAATCATTTGTTCATGGGCATGTGGGTTGTTTCCAACTCCTTGCTATTGTGAATAAAGCCGCAATAAACATGGGTGTGCATATATCTGCTTGGGTGGCAGTTATGGTTTCTTTGGGGTATATTCCCAGTAGTGGAATTGATGGGTCAAATGGTATTTCTATTTGCAACTTTTTGAGAAAGTGCCATTCTGCCTTCCACAGTGCTTGCACCATTTTACATTCCCACCAACAGTGAATAAGGGTTCCAGTTTCTCCACAACCTTGTCAGCATTAGTTGTTTGCTATTCTGTTAAATTTTGCTATTCTCACCGGGGTGAGATGCTATCTCATAGTTGTTTTGATTTGCATCTCTCTTAGAGCGACAACCTTTTTAACAAATGATATTGGCAAAATTGGAAAACTATCAGCAGAAAACTCAAGAAAGATCTACACCTCACTCCATACTCAAAAACCAACTCAAAGTGGATCATGGACAAGGGACTAAAACTAAGGACTGCAAACTTCATTAAAGAAAAGCTTGGAAGACCCCTAGAAGTCATAATCCACAACATAAACAGTCTTCGAAGCATCCTGAAAAATCTACAACCAGGAGAG
>NW_006399906.1:6727453-6729151 GCF_000299155.1 Elephantulus edwardii | reverse complement strand
TGGGGTATTGTATAACAAAGAAAGACTTTTTTTTTTCCTTTTCAAAGAGAAAAACGAACTGGGATGGGGAGAGGTGAGCAGGGAAGACAATGTGGAACAATAAATAAATGGGGTAAAGTTAAATGGAAAGAATATGCTTTAAAATATATATGTTGCATTAAAAAGTATTATAAAAAAAAACAAAAAAAACAATCCCTCCAAAAAACAATCCCCCAAATCTTAATTTTATCTTATTCTATTTTGGACATTTTGTTTAGAATGATCAATTACTTAACATTATTCTTGTTAAAGTAAATGGTTAATGAAAAAGAAGAGTATTGATAAGATGGATTGACACAGTATCAACAATATCAGGCTGAAAAATTATCATTGTGAGGATTGCATAGAACTGAATATTGTTATATTATTTTGTACCTAGGCTACCTGTACGTTATACCCGCCTTGAAGGCAAGAAAAATCAATTGAAAATCAGAGTTACAGCTTCAGAAAAGCAAATTTTATAACTAAATCAACTGTAATACAATTTGCTAGGTACAAATTTTCCAGTATCTCTTACCTCTAATATCTATATTATTTTTTATTTTATTAATTAAAAATATTGTATAATCTCTGGCCTAATTATAAGAAACTGTGCTGCAATCTTGAGGGCACATGTTTCAAATTCCCCATCTACTCCAAGGAGAAGGAGAAGCAATTTCCTCTCATACACTTAACTGCTTCTGAAAATCCACCAGACGATCCTGGTTCTTAAGGTATTTTGGAGAACACACTACTATCAGGCCGTCAGGTTTGCAGGCCTCAAGCCTTTTGTTTTGGTTCCTATACAAAAATAAGAGCTGAAAAATAAGAATTTCAAGTTGTTTTAAACATTTTAGGAGAAAGAATATCTAAATTTATTCTTATAGTGACACTCATCATTGGCAATTTTGGGAGAAGAGACTTGTAATCTGCTTTTATGAAATTTACTTACAACCTGGGGAAATCTGTAGAGTCAGAATCAATTCCACTTCACACAAAACAGCAATATAAATAAGAAATAAAGAACTGGTTCATCTTATACTCGAATGTGTCTTCAAAGTTTGCTTCATCTTATAGGAAGAGATCAGCCATCCTTCTCTCATGGATCATCTGGTGAATCAAACTATATGCTTTTAGTATTTACAGCACAGCCTCTTACCACTAGGCCATTTCATTAAATCCAATCCCAGAATGAAATAATAATAGAACCGTGATTGTAAAACTTTGCCACATGAGGCTGCATTATTAAGAATACACACTTTAGATGAAGAGAAGTGTCTTATGGCTCTATGTCTGTGTTGGTCTGCAACAATGTTTTGAGAAACATCTATGTATTTTTGCTGCTCTTTTGGCTTGAGGCCTACAAGGCTGATGGCCTGACAAAAGTTTGTTCCCCAAAATACCTCATTAACCAGGGAGGAAGCCTATTGTTCCCTTCTAGAAGTAGTTTCTCACCTGCATTGAGGGACTTAGGACCTCCCGGTTGCCTGAGTTAAGGGGTCCCAGGTGGTCAGTCCAGATAGCAGTTTGTTCCCCAAAGTACCTGAGTGACCAAGGAGGAAGCCTGTTGCTCCCGTCTGGAAGTGGCTTCTCATCTCCATAGAGGGGCCAGGCACCTCCTTGTTGCTTGAGGTAAGGAGTCCTACGTGGTCAGGCCAGACATCAGTTTGTTCCCCAAAG
>NW_006399906.1:6721357-6727353 GCF_000299155.1 Elephantulus edwardii | reverse complement strand
CAAGATAAAGGTAAACAATTCAATTGAAAAATGAGCACAGGATATATGAACAGGCACTTCACCAAAGAAGATGTTCAGATGGCAAACAAACACATGAAGAAATGTTTTATTTGCTTTTAATGTGACATTTACCTCATTTTGTCACTTAATTATAGTGCTAACAATTTCTTCACATTTTTTCTTGAAAGTTATGCTACAGTATTTTCTTTTTGCTTGATTGCTTCTTGCTATAAAAAAAATACAAATATACAATACAACATCATAACAAGATAGTCTACTCTTTACCAAGAGCCACATAGCAAAAGAGGCAACATGGAACAGACACTTTGAAGATATTCAGTTATTTACTCTGTTTTCTTGCTGATTATCGATTTTTGTCTATGACACTGTGGAAAGTAAGCTCAGAGTTTCTGATTTCTTCACAGGGCACTTCTTTTCTGAGAGATCAAATCCTCCCTTTCATTTTTTCTTACTGTAATTTAAAAAAAAAATACCCTCTGATAGATAGTATTTTCTCTCATACAACATCTCTCTTTTTTTTTTAATGGGCTTAATTGAGGTGACTCTTGTTACTCTAATTTGTCATGATTGTGGCAGATATGTAAATGAATGGTAATCAGTATGTACTTTGAAGTCATATATCAAATTAATTCCTTCTTCCTTTATTTGTCCCCCACCCAACAATAAAATTAGACAGTTATAGATTCTTCTGTTACTTATATTAAGTATACATATGTTTGGGATGTTAGGAATAAGTTATAAAATTTTAAAGTGCCTCACAGATGTATCTTTTCTTAGCTATAGAAAAAGCGTGTCTTCCCTTGTAATAGATTTTGATCATTTTTTTTCAAACTTAGTGTGGATGTTGAAAAAATGGATTTCTACCTAGAGAGTAAAAGCAGTGTCATTCAGCAAGTCATTACGCACTACTTGTATCCACCAAGCTTCTCCCTTTTAATAATGAAAGTTTGTCAAACTTTAAACCATTTCAAAAGGTCATGTATATGTGGTTTTATTAGTTTTTCAAGATAAATGCTTATTACTGAGTATCTAAAGTGGCTTAATTAAAGGAATCAGTGACATAAGAAACGTAAGTATCACATTATTTTCTCTCTTATTGTCAAATTTAAAGTTAAAGAAAAGAAAAAACTTGACATTTTTAAATAACTTTCCTGTAATCAGTGGTTCTACAAACACTTGTCAGAAAATGAAGTTTTTAAAATAAAATTTATTTTTCCCTCCTTCTTCTCTTCTTCCAGCCATGTTCATTTGATCTGATCAGTTATGTATGACTAATGAAAGGTTTACACATAGAAACAATTGTGGAAGGCAGAGAGAAGGAATCGAAGAAAGAGGAGGAGAGATAAATCATTGAGTAAATTAAAAGAAATAGAAGATAGAGGGTGATTTCAACAGAACGTTGTAAACAATGACACTATGCAACTGTAATTAATGTAATAAAAGAACATGTATACCAGTGATTGAATGAGATCAAATTTAAACATGTTATTGTTGTTGTGTGTCATAGCTGATCCTCCAGCAGGTTTTCAGAGACAGTTAATTGCAAGGGAGGAGATTGCCCATCCTGCTTCTTCAGCTTTGCTAGTGGCCTTGAACATGCCTTTGGTATTGTTGTCTTATCACTAAGTAAAGTTATTTTAAAGTTCACTCAAATGAATTTCTTTCTTTCTTCTTACCATCTCTGTATTTCTTTTCATGTTCCACATTGAAGGAATGATAATAAATATCACTGACAGAAACACATTTTTGCATTTTTTTCTTCCCTCAAGAGTTTTAATACAGAAAAGGATTTTAGGGGACATAGTTTTTTTTATACTTGAATCTCCCACATACTAGTGGAAATAGTAATATTTGTTGTTATTGTTATATACTGTAGAGTCAACTATGACTGATAGTCATCCTATTCCCAATAGGTCTGAATCCTGCTCTATCCTGAGCCAGTTTAACCATCTCTGACATACCTATCCTTATTACTCTAGATTTATGTTAATCCATTTCAGCTGGAGTCTTCCTCTCCTGCTCTGTCCCTTGACTCTACTTTTTTGTGACTCTGTTACTATCATTGGAAAAATAAACAAATTTTACAGGACATAAAGAAAAACCCTGCTTAAGTCAAATTCTGCCATCTAGACATGAACTTCTACATTTATAAAAGGAGAAATCTATTGCTAACAAGAGTCACCTCAATTAAGCCCATTAGAAAAAAAAGAGAGATGTTGTATGAGAGAAAATACTATCTAACAAAATCTATTGTTCCAATACTCAATGACCAGTCAATGGCTTCTGGGACACACAATAAATTAGGTTTCAATTTTCTTCCTTCTAAGATTATAACAGTCTGCAACAATTTTATGATTGAGTAGTGTACTATTTTCACTAAAACAATTTTGCAGTTATTTTAAAAAACGTCATAATAGTGATAATGATATCTCAATAGTGAGATGATCTGTTTGTGTTGAAACATTTATTTTTACTCCTAAATTCCTTTCCAGAAGAAAAATATTTGCAGTTGATAGTAGACATTTTTATATAAAACAGTAATTCACTGAAACATATAGTCAAGTAAAAATAGCAACGTGTAGAGAAAACAATATATAGTAGTGTATTAAAACAAAAAAGCTGATCAATGCAAGTTCCAGTGTCCCCTGCTATGTTTTCATATTTCTTATATTAGAAAGTGTTTTGGGTTTTGTTTGGTTACTCATAACACACACATATATAATATACAAAGAGAGAGAGAGAGATTCTTTTACTGATGAATTTTCACCAATATTTATTTTGTTTGGAGTTATTCCGCGGAAAATGTATGTCATATGCCAACAAAGATTTATTAAAAGCCATAAAATTATGTCTATATAAGCAAAGAGTACCAGTAGAATGTCTATTTATATTTCATTGATAGGCAAAGGCATTTGACTGTGTGGATCACAATTTGTGGCTAACCTTGAGGAGAATGGGAATCCCAGAATTGTGCTCATCAAGCTTATACTTAGAACAGGAAACAATCCCCAGAACAGACAAGGAAACACTGCATGACTCAAAATCAGGAAAGGAGTGTGTCAGGGATGTGTCCTGGTCTTTATTAAGAGGACTATATGGTATCAGTATTAGAAAATGACTCAACAACCTACATTATACAGATGGCACAACCTTGCTTGCTGAAACTGAGAAAGAACTGAAGTGCTTGCTGCAGAAGGTCAAGGACTACGGTCTTCAGTATGGACTGAAGCTCAACATCAAGAAGACAGTTTCTCATTCCTAGGCCAACTGGTAGCACCATGATAGATGGAGAAGAGATTGAGGTTGTTAACAATTTCAGCTTGCTAAGCTCCACAATAAACACTCTTGACACCAGCTGTGAGGAAATTAAAAAATGAATTGCACTGGGAAAATTTGCATTCAGGGACCTCTGCAGAGTACTGAGAAGCAAGGATGGATGTCGGTCTAGAGACTAAGGTCCCTGATCTAGGCCATGGTCTTTAAATTACTTGCTATGCATCAGAGAGCTATACAATGACTAAGGATGACAGAGAAGAATTGATGTCTTGGAGTTGTGGAACTGGAGAAGACTCTTGAACTTGGCATGTACTACCAAGAAAAAAAAACTGGTCTGTGTTGGACAGAATGAAACCAAGTTTCTCCTTGGAGGTTACAATTTTGAGCCTCTGTCCCACATATTTTGGTCACATGGCCAGGAAAGACCAGTCCTTGGAGAAGGACATCATGCTTGGAATGATGGAGGGACAGCACAGGAGAGGAAGACCATGGATGAGGTGGATTGATACAGGAACAGGGGCAATGGAGGTTGGAATATCAGTCACTATGACCAGCTCAAGACAGGGAAGGCTTCAGAGTTGTTGTACATAGGGCTGCTATGTGCTGCAGGTGACTCCATGATATATAAAAACCACATGACTTGTATTTGACTTCATTGTTGTTGTTGTTTGGTGCCGTCGAGTCATAGACGACTCATAACGACCCTGTGAAGGAACAGCCTGAGCACTGTTCGTACATAGAGTTTCCAGAGGCAAGCCATTTTGGAAGTGCATGCTGCTCCTGCTTCCAGGCTTGATTTAGTTCCAGTGAAACCGGGAACACCATGGCCACTTCTTCCCAGCTGTCTTGGGCTTTTGACTTCATAGCACCTTAAAATAACAACAACAACAACAATAACTCAGTGCAGATACCAGGAAAGAATTATGAAAACTTAATAAAATGTATTTTGTGCTTCAGTATATCCAGAATGGGGTGCAAACTATCAGCACATATTTAACCTGGATGATTCACTTTAATGAACTGTGGAAGAAAAAGAACCTCCACTAAACCTATATTTCTAAAGTTGGTAACCTAGAATGTGGAGTCAAATGCACTTCTAATTTATTGTTCTTCAATATTATGTTGCTTAATTAGGCCTTGTTCTGACTTTAATTGTCTTTATTTCTTTACTTATCGATTATTTTCTTTTCCTTTTCCTTGGGTAAAATTCTGATTCTCCTTATCTAACATTCTGATTCCCCTTGTCTCACAGGGGACTCGCATAAGCCTCTTCGAATTTTAGTCTTCAGTCAAATACTCAAAGTGATAGTGAAACATTTTTGCAGTCAGTATTTCATATGTGCAGAAATAATATTTCTTGTGCTTGCTTCAACAGCACTTATAGTAAAATTGGAATGATACAAGGAAGATTAACATGGCCCTTTTGAAAGAATGACACACAAATTCATGAAGCATTCATTTTTAAAAAATGAAATAATATCTTTTATATGTTCATGATTGTGTGCCTAAATCTACTTTATAGCTTCTAACTGCATAACTCACATCAAACATATTTTATTAATTCTTTTCCTAGTGATGGCTTCCAAGGGTATCTGCTTATTCTTGTAATTGTTGTTATGTGCTGTTGAGTCACCTGCGATGCATAGAAATTCTATATACAACAGCCCGAAATACTGCTCTATCCTATGTCAATTTTATTTTCCCTTACACACACACTCCCATTTCCTCAGACACTGAGTCAATCTCATCAAGGGGATTTCTCTCTTCCTCTTTTACTCCACACTCCCAAGCATGATGTCCCTCTCCAAGGACTGGTCCCTCCTTGAAACATTTACAAAATACGCCAGATGAACCTAGAGAATTCTTGCCTCTTACCCTCTCTTGGATAAACCTGCTTGTTTTCCTAGAAGCTCATTGTATATAAATTCAATACTCTTCTCCAGAATCACATTCTTCTTCTATCATCCCCAATCATTGTTACACTCCAGTAGTTTGTTCCTTGAAAGTTCAATATATGTCATTCTATTGTATTTTTGCTCCCATGGTTTCTGCTGAAAATTTGCCTTTTAATCTTATTTGCTCTCCCTTATAGGTTACTCTTTGAGTCTCCCATTCTGCTTTCAGAATTCTCTCCTTATCTTTGAATAAACAAAAGCTCTAGCTCTATGAGAGATGCAAATCAAAATTACTATGAGATATCATCTCATCACAGTAAGAATAGCAAAATTGATAAGAGCAGTAAACAGCAAAGGCTGGCAAGGTTATGGAAAAACTGAAACTCTGTTTACTGTTGGTGGGAGGGTAAAATGGTGCAACCACTATGGAAAGCAGTATGGCTCTTTCTTAAAAAGTTGCAAATGGAAATACCATTTGACCCAGTAATTCCGCTACTGAGAATATACCTTAAAGAAACCATAACTACCACCCAAGCAGATATATGTACACCCATGTTAATTGCCACTTTGTTCGTATTAACAAAGAGTTGGGAACAACCCAAGTGCCCACCCACAAACAAATGTATAGAGAAGCTGTGGTATATTTATACAACGGAATACTATGCTGCATTGAACAAAAGAAGTCATGAAATATTATACAAAATAGGTGACCCTGGAAAACTTTATGCTGATTGAAATAGCTCAGTCACAAAAGGACAAATAAGGCATAGTGCTAATATTGTATAGTTGGACTGACATCAGGGT
>NW_006399906.1:6711866-6715092 GCF_000299155.1 Elephantulus edwardii | reverse complement strand
ATCAACATTGGAGGAAGACTCATTAACAACCTGTGTTAAGCAGACACAATTTTGCATGCCGAAACTTAAGAGAACTTGAAACATTTGTGGTGGAAGGTCAAGGACTATAGTCCTCAATATGGATTGAAGTTCAACATCAAGAAGACAAGGATTCTCACCACAGGGGCAATTGACAGGTCCATGATACATGGAGAGGTCATTGACATTGTTAACAGTTTCAGCTTATGTGGGCCCACAATCAATATAGGCTACTCACAACCCAGACTCAGGAAAGAAAAGATATTGGAAGCCAACCATGGGGAATACATTCCTACAAAGTTCTCAGATCTTGGCAAATACATTTGAAAAATGTAGAAGTGGCCCCTCTTACTCAGCCTCAGGAGAAGACCTGGTACATTGATAGCAGAGACAAGCATTGAGCAGCAACCACCAGTCTTGGGAGAGAAGGGTCCTGGGTAAGATTCCTAAAATGTTTCCAGCTCCCCCAGGAAGCTTTATCAGCTAAGAAGGGAAACATAGACTCTCATCAACTTTATATACTGTCAGGGAAACAGCAGGCAAAATCAAACACTAGGGGGATGAGTAGAGGGGGGGAAACAACCATCAAAAAGTCCCATAAAACCCAAAACTAATAAATCACCTTTCTCCTAGAAAAACAGATCAAAACGAGAGTCCAAGGAATACCTTAGAGACAGGAATGTAGATGAAATATGTGAGTTCTCAGAGATCCAATAACTGGTACTAAAGAAGTTATAAATGTTGGAAGAAAGAGTTGGAACCATAAGAAAAGAACAAGAAAGAGAAAATAATCACAAAACAGAGCAAATACAATCAGCATAATACCCAAATCAACAGAAAAGCATGAAAATACAATCCAGAATATGAAACTTAACTAAAATTTAAGCATTTTCAAAATGATAGGTGCTAAAAAATCAAAATAGAAGAGATGGAACACAGAGTTGGTTAGTTAGAAGGTGAGAACCTTAATAAGAACTTATGGGGGGTGGAGGTGGGGGGACATTAGAAGAAAGAAGAGAAATAAAGGAGAAATTAGAATCATGATGGATAACATTAAACAAAACAACATGGATATGATTGGAATTTCAGAACAGGAGGGTAGGGGGGAAAAACAGAGAAAATTGTTGAAGACATAATAGAAGAAAACTTTCCAAAGGTCATGAGAAATGAGGAAATATATATCATAGAAGTTTTGAAAACAACAGACTAGCTGTTGTTTGTTGTTGTTTTGTGCTACTGAGTCAACTACTACTGATAGTGACTCTATTTTTAATTGTTCTGAACTCTGCTCTATCCTGAGCCAATCTCACTCTCTCTGACACATCTAACCTCATTACATCAATTATTGGTTAAATCCATCTCATCTGGGGTCTTTCTCTCCTGTGCTGTCCTTCTACCCTTCCAAGTATAATATTCTCAGAAGACTAGTCTCTCCTGGAGACAGTATCAAAGTATGTGAGACATAGTCTTAAAACTCTTGCCTCTAAGGAGTAGCTTGGTTTCACCTTCTCCAAGAGATAGTTGTTAGTTCTCTTGGCACTCCATAGCATTTTTGATATCTTTCTCCAGCACTAAAAATAAAAGGCCTCAATTATTCTTAGATCATCGTTGAATGTTGTCCAGTTCTGTGATGCATAGAAAGTCATTGAGAAGATCATGGCCTGAGTCAGGTTCACTTAGTCCCTAGACTGACATTCTTGCTCTTCAACACTCTAGACAGGTTCTTAAGAGCAGATTTTCTTAATGCAATTTGTTTTTTGGTTTCTGGACTGCTGTTGCTGAAACTGATGATTGTAGAACCAAGTAAACTGAAATTGTCAACAATCTCAATCTCTCCTTCATCTATCATGATCTCCCAGTTGGGGCAGTATTAAGAATCGTAGTTTTATTGATGTTGAGCTTCAATGCGTATTGCTCAGTTCTTGACATTCTTCAGCAATGCTTCAGGTCCTCCTCAGTTTCAGCAAATAGTTGTGTCATCTTCATAATGCAGATTGTTGATGAGTCTTCCTCCAATCCTGATGCCACATTTATCCTCATGACGTCGAGCCTCTTGAATGATCATTTCCTCATACAGATTGAAAAGTATGGAGGCAGGCCACATCCTTGATGCTATCCTTTTCTGACTTTGAACAAGGCAATGTTTTCTTGATCTGTTCTGATGACTGCTTCCTGGTCCAAGAATATAAATTTCACATGAACACAATTAGGTGTTTTGTGATTCCCATTGTTCTCAAGGTTAGCTACAGTTTGTTGTGATCCACATAGTCAAATGCTTTTGAATAGTCAATGAAACAGAGATAGACATTTCTCTTGTGCTTTCTGCTTTCAGCCAAGATCCAGTTGACATTGGCAATGATGTTCCTGGTGCCACAACTTCTTCTAAACCCAGTTTGTATTTCTTGTAGTTCTCTGTCATTATACTGTTCCAGTTGCTTTTGGATAATCTTCAGCAGGATTTTGCTTGTTTGTTATATTTGTGATAATGTTCTATAATTTCCAAACTCTGTCAGGTCATCTTTTTTGGAATTGGACTAAGTATGGATTGATTCCACTGAGCTGGCCAGGTGATCTTTCTCCAGATTTCTTGGCACCACCTGGTGAGTACTTCCAGGTCTGCATCTGTTTATTGAAATATGCCAGTTTGCATCCCAGAAGCAACTGGGGCCCTGAGCCACTATGTGTAGAGTTTGCTCTGGGGGAGGAGGGGGAAGAGGAAAATTCTGATCAAGCAAGGCAGGAGCTGGAAAGGGAGGGGCAGAAAGGTATGCTGGGGAATGTGGATGCTGGCATAGCAGGGTTGGAGGGAACCAAATTACAATCTCCAAAGTGGCTGAGGGTGAGGATCCAGCACTTAATTGTTGCTTTTGCAGTGGGAAGTATATTTCATCTGCTCTTCTGAGTAAAATGATTTTCTGTCAGATACTGTTCTAACTTGAATATTTAAATTAGGCATACTACGGTATGGAGATAGGAGATAGGACGTACCTCTGGCATATATTCATTTCTGAAACAACAGGCCTTAGAAAACCGTATGCACAATTGAGCATACTTAAATTAGATTAACAGATATTACACCTGAGGTTTAGCTCTCTGGTTGGCAAACACAAAGGAGGAAGAATAATTGCAAGCAGATACTAATTATTGGAATGTAGAATCTGAGAAACATGAATGTAGATAAATTTGATACTGTTAAGAGAAAAATGGA
>NW_006399906.1:6708656-6710951 GCF_000299155.1 Elephantulus edwardii | reverse complement strand
ATACTAGGAATTAGCAAAATGAGATGGACTGGGATGGGACATCTTGCATCAGGCAATCATTTGCGCGACTGTGTCATAAACAGACTAGAACCCCTAAAAAAATAAAAGACATATCATTGTCAAACCCTGCATGGTTCAACATTGTGAAGGGTGTATGACAGAGGTATATCCAATATCCTATTTCCATACCTTTACAATCTATATACAGAAGCCCTGTAGAATTCTGTATATTTTCTTATTAGACCATTGGCTGTGATGGCATTGTACAATGTTTGTTTGTAGTCAGAAGGTTTTATTTTCACCCTATTAGAAAAATGTTCTGATGCACACAGGAATGTAATCTTTAGAAGTTTGCCTTCATTGATGTTATCTTCTCCCAGTTTTGCATTTCTGGCTAATTGCCAGCCTCTTTATACCATAGGAGAGGCTTTCTAACTTTGGTCCTATTCTATCTTTTATGATCTTTTTAGTCTTGGGTTTTACTTCTAAGTCTCTGATTCATTTGAGTTGATGTTTGTGTATGGTGTGAGATGTGTATTCTGCTTTAGTTATTTGCAACTAGAAATCCAATTTTGCCTGCCCCATTTGTTGAAGAAATTGCCATTTCACCATTTGATAGGCTTGAATCCTTGTTGAAAACCAGTTGACTGTAGATAGATGGGTTAATATCTGCGTTGTTGATTCTGTTAATTAGTCTTGTGTCTCTGTCTTTGTACCAGTTCCATGCTGTTTAGGTTATTATGTCTGTGTTGTTATTGTTATCGTTGTTGTTGTTCTTGTTGTTGTTAGGTGCCACTGAGTCAAGTATAACACATAGCTACTCCATGGACAACAGATCTGAACCCCATCATATCTTGTGCCATTCTCACACTTCCTGACTCATTAGAGCCAATTGAGGCAGTCACTGCGTCAATCCACCTGACTGAAGATCTTCCTTTCTTCACCAAGACTCCACATTTCTGAGCATCATGTCTCCTTTCTGAACATCATGAGCCTCTCCAAGGAATAATCCCTCTAGTAACGTGCTCCAAGTATGTGAGGCAAAGCCTAATAATCTTTGCCCACAAAGTGCACTCTGACTGCTGTTTCTCTAAGATTCTGTGTTGGGTTTCCCCCCCCACTCCTTTTGGTAGTACATGGGATATTCAGTATTGTTCTTCAACACCACAGCTCAAAGGCATCAATTTTTCTTCTGTCTTCCTTATTATTGTCCAGTTCTCAGATGCGTAGCAAGTGATCTGAATCAGACTCACATTAGTCCTCAAACAGCATTACTCCTTAATAATTCGGAGAGATCTGCCCTGCAGATTTCCCCCATTCAATACATTTCTTGATTTTCTGACTTTTGGTACTAAGAGTATTAATTTTGGATTCAAGTAAGATGAAGTTTCTAACAGTTTCAATCTTTTCTCCATCTATAATGATGTTGTCTATATGTCTAGTGTTAAGAATCTTTGCTTACTTGCCATTGATATACAATCCAAATTGAAGACTATATTCTTTTATCTTCCAAAGGAAATATTTAACTTCTTCCTCACTTTCAGCAAGCAAGGTTGTGTCATCTACATAACACAATTATTGATGAATCTCCCTTGATCTTGATGCTACCTTCCTACTCATAAAGTCCAACCTCTTAAATAATTTTCTAAATATAGAGATAACCGAAGTATGGAGATAGAATACAATCATGACACATTCCCTTCATAATTTTAAACCATGTAGTGTTTCTTTTCTCTGTTCACAAAACAGCCTCATATTCTAGGTATAGGTTTCACATGAACTCAATTAAGTGCTCTTGGATTCCCATTCATCTCAAAGTTAGTCATAACTTATTATGATCCACATAGTCAAATGCCTTTGCATACTCAATAAAGCATACATGACATTGTTCTGGCATTCTTCACTAACAACAATGCAGTAGGGTTTAAAAACCAGGGAGTCCTATGCATATATTTCATTCTTGTTTTAGAAATACTTCATTCAAGGTTTCTTTCTTTCCAATTAAAATTGCCAACAGCCTTTTCTATCTCTTGGAAAAATAAATTGGATGTATGTGCTGGGATTTAGTGGAAGAATTAATTAGATTACTTTTAGGTAAAATTGCAATTTTCACTATATTGAGTCTTCCTAGCAAAGTATGCATCCTATCTCCATACCTTTTCAATCTCTATGTGGAACAGATTATTTGATATGATAGACTCTACAAGGAGGAATATGGTATCAGGATTGGAGGAAGTCTCATCAACAATCTACATTATGAAGATATCACAATCTTGCTTGTTAAAATCAAGGAAG
>NW_006399906.1:6706447-6708541 GCF_000299155.1 Elephantulus edwardii | reverse complement strand
TTTCAGCTTTTTGGGTTCATGAACAAAACTTTTGGCACTAATAGTCAGGAAATCAAAAAACAAATTGCACTGGGAACGTCTGTTGTCAGAGATGTCTCCAGAGTTCTGAAGAACAATGATGCTATTCTAAAGACTATGATGCCCCTGATACAAGGCTTGGTCTTCACAATTACTTGCTATGCATCAGAGAGTTGGACAATGACTAAGAATGATGGGATAAGAATTGATGCTTTTGAGTTGTGGTGCTAGAGAAGAGTACTGAGTATACTATGGACCACTAAGAGAAGGTGAAACCAAGTTGCTCCTTGGAAGTTTGATTGATGAAGGAGAGGAAGAAAGACCCTGAACCAAGAGGATTGAAACAATGACTGATGCAATGGGCTCTAGTGTGTGTCAGGAAGTGTGAGGATTGGACAGGATAGGAAAGAGTTCAGATCTGTTACTCATAGAGTGCCTAGGGTCATACTCATCTTGACAACACCTAACAGCAAGAACAACAAGTTACCAAACAAACAAAAACATTGCTGTTAAGTAAATTCCAACTGGTGGAAACCATTCATCGGGTTTCCCAGACTAGATATAGATTGCATCAGAAGCACACCACTTCATTTTACTCCAAAGTTACTAGTGAATTCAAACAGGCAACATTTTGTTTAGTATCTTAACATTTAATAGGAAATAGAGAAGGCTAAATTACGAGGGAAATTCACCTGGCATCTGTAATTCTTTAAATCAATGGTTCAAAATTAGAATGAAGGCATAAAAACAGAAAGATAAATCTTTTTCTTTCTCCTTTATTCACCAATTTATTTTTCATATTTGTCAGAAAGAAATTTATTATTCTCTAAATAAATATTAAGCAATTACTTTTCATTCTAAGTCCATTAACACTTTCATCAGTCTTATAGCTGACTTACAAGGGCATTTTTAAACAAAATTTCTTATCATTTAGGCATAGTTCTTTCAAGAAAAACAAAATCTTGTCTTCTTATTTAATAGAATAACCTTTTTTCTAATGTTAAAGAAAAATAAATATTAAAGTTTGACATTAGCTATATCTAGATATTTCTGTTTCAACAATTTGTTGAAGTTTTAATTAAAGCTCTTTCTTAATTTTTGAAAACTGTATTTACCCTATCGTGGACAATTCTGTGATCAGATAAACATAGGATAAGATCAGAAAGCTATGGGAGCATTGCTTGTTAAACTCATCTAATTGAATCCATCTGGCATAAAATAATATCATGTGAATTTACACACCCAATGAGTTTCCTGTTTTATATATTATGCCAGAGCAAAGTTCAGCCTATTAGACCTCTGTGTGAAGTATCACTTTATCTGTCCACAGCAAATATAACCTCATTGAACATCTTTTAAGTAAAGCACACTAAGTAGATATGAAGCATAGTATTTGGAATTCTTTTGAATTATAAATTTTATTTCATTTATTTTGAACTAGGGGTATCTTAGGAAGTCCTAATGATAATATATTTATGTTCTATATTTCCTACATTAACTATCTTCAAAGACACATTTATTTTAGTCATCTACTTTCTTTATACTCTTTTATTGTCCACCAGCACTTTAAAAATTATCTCTTCTAAGCAGTTTTATTCATTCTTTGAAGTGTCAGCTTATAGTTCTGGTTTGGGCAAAAATTAATCTTTATAAGATCATTAGGAAAAATAAACATGAATAAGTTGTGTGTCATCCTTTGGGATACAAAGAAATTTCCTCAATGTCTAGAGGGTACATGAAATTAGCTGGAGAAAAAGATCAACATACAGATGAACCCATTATAAGACAGCAGATTCTACATGGAGAATAAGCACTTGAAGGAGAAATTGTTCGACAAGGTCTGGCACATTCTGGTTGGTTTTCTAAAAGATGGTTTTTAGAAAAATATTATAAATCAATCAAGGCATTAAGAATTGCTCAGAAAAATCTCTAAGATGAGCATTTGCATTGTGTGATGACAAATATGAGAAGAAAGTCTGTACCGGATTTCTTGTGGAGAAAAACAGTGAATTCAACCAGTGTTAAATGAAGTTAATTTCTAAAATGTCTTCCCTGATTTAGAAAGAAAAGAAAGTT
>NW_006399906.1:6704453-6704987 GCF_000299155.1 Elephantulus edwardii | reverse complement strand
CATAACATAAAAATTCTATAGTATATTCTTGAAATGCTGTTGTTTTTATTGTTGTTATGTGACTTTGAGTTTCCTGCAACTAATAGCGACACTACATACAACAGTTCTGAGGCCTGCACTGTCCTGAGCCAGGTTGACTGACACAGAGACCTAATCACATTGTCCCAGTTACTGAATCAATCCTTTTCATCTGATGTGTTCCTCTCTTGCACTGTCCCTCCACCCTTCTGGGCATAATGTCCTCATCCAAAGATTGGGCCTTTCTAGCCACATACCTAAAGTGTGTGAGATGGAGATTCAAAATCCTAACCTCCAAGGAGAAATTTGGTTTTGCCCTCTCCAAGACTACCTATTCTTTTTTTTTTTTGGTGGTTCACGGTACATCCAAGGCTCTTCTTTAGCACCAGAACTCAAAGGCATCAATTCTTCTTCTATTATACTTAGTTGCTATCCAGATCTCTGATGCAAAGCAAGTAATCGTGAAGATCATGGCCTGGATCAGGCACATGTTAGTCTTTAGGCTGACATTTGTTG
>NW_006399906.1:6699951-6701503 GCF_000299155.1 Elephantulus edwardii | reverse complement strand
ATGCTATAAAACATTACTGAAAATTAGTGAAAAATAGTTACATGGAGTGAAAAAAAAAAAGAGCTGCCAGTGATTCAAGATGGATTTAGAAGGGTTGTGTCATTATGAATATTAATGCTAATGCCAAATGGATTTTGACTGAAGCAGAGAGTACCAGAAAAAGGTCTACTTGTGTTTTATCAACAATGGAAAAGTTTTTATCTGTGTGAATCATAACAAATTGTAGGGAGCCTTGAGAAAAATGGCAATCCATGAACACTTAGTTATGCTCATGTGAAACCTGTACCTAGAATAAGAAACTGTTCTCCAAATAGAGCAAGGAAACAGTGTATGGCTTAACAGTAAGAAAGGCTTAAAATTAAGAAAGATGAGTTCCAGGGCTGTATCCTTTCTCCATATCTGTTCAACCTACATGCTGAGGAAACCATTCAAGAAACTGGACTTTGCAACATAGAATGTGGCATCAAGACTGGAATAAGATTCATCTGAGTTATGTAGATAGCACAAACTTGCTTTCTGACAGTAAGGAGGACCTGAAACACTTGCTCCAGAAGATCAAGGTAAAGATCATATCTTAGTATATGACAAACAAAAACAAAACCCTTAAAGTCCTTGTCACTAGATCAAAAGACAATATCAGAATAAATGGAGAGAAGAGAGAAATTAAAAATGATTTAATCTTTCTTGAATCCATGATCAATAACCTTGGTACCTATAGTTAGAAAATCAAAGTATGTTGCATTGATAAAGTTGAAAGTCAGGAACCTCTTCAGAATTCTGAAGAGCAATTATGTAAGTTTGAAAACGAAGGTGTACCTAATTCTGCCCATGGTCTTTTTTAATTACTTGCTATGCATGTGAGAGTTGTACAATGAGTAATAGGTACCAAAGAAGAATCAAACCGTAGAGCTGAGATTCTAAAGAAGAGCCTTAAACATGCCATGGACTTCCAAGGAAACAAAGAAATATTTCTTACAGAAGATGCACTCCGTGGATAGAAAGAATGGTATTGACTGTATCAAAGATGATGATAATGGCACAGGAGAGGACAAGATTAAGATCTGTTGTTTATAGGATTACTATGAGTTGTGGTTGACTTAGTGGCACCTAACAACAGTATCTATAACAATAGATAGATAGATGTAGACAATAGACTCAGAAATATTTATCTTCTTCTATACATACCATAGGGAACACTGGTGTCATATGGAGTTGTGCTGCCAACACAGTGTTAGGTGGTTTGAACACACCTGTCCCTCTAAAGAGGAAAAAATTCAGTCCGGCCTCCTCCACTGTAAAATCCACTGAAGTATCAACTAGGAGTCAGTTTGTACTTGAAGGCACCTAACCAAAACTACCCATAATGTAGTTAAAGTGGTCTACAATAGGTGTTCCTTAAGGTTTTGTAATCAATTGCTATGTAAAGTACTATATAGTTAAGAGTTGTAAGGTAACATTGAATCTATTGTGATTCATAATCCGATTCCACTAATTAGCTTATTGTCTTGCTTTTTTATGTACTGTCTAGTTGCTTGCAACTCTTAGAGACCCT
>NW_006399906.1:6694613-6696261 GCF_000299155.1 Elephantulus edwardii | reverse complement strand
ACAGAAGAAAATTTGATGTCTTTGTGCTGTGGTACTGGAGAAGATGACATAATATTCTACGGACTGCAAAAAGAACAAACAGGTATATATCTTGGAGAAAGTGCATCCAGAATGCTTCCTGTGGGCAAAGATGGCAAAGCTTTGTTTCACATAATTTGGGCACATTGTTCAGAGAGATTATTCTTTGGAAAGAGTTGTCATGGGGCCCATGCATGTCAGAAATGATGAGAATGGCACAGGATAGGACATGGTTCATATCTGTTGTTCATAGGGTCACTATGATTTATACAGGATTTGATGACATCCATGCGTTGAGTAAAATATTTGACAAGCTGAATTAATGAAGAAAAATGTGTCATCAGGATTGAAGGATGACTGACTCATAAATAAACTTCATTAAGCGAATGACAGAAGCATGCTTTTTGAAAGTGAGGAGGACTTAAAGCACTTGCTGGAAAGGCTAACTAACGTAGTCTTTCAAAATGGAAAGTATCTTAACATCAAGATAAGAAATATCTTTTCCACTGGACTGATAGGCAACATCATGATAGATGGAGAAAAGATTGAGACTCTCAACAACTTCATCTTACTTGATTCACAATCAAATCACTTGGTACTAAGAGGCAGGATCTAGATTGCACTGGAAAAGTCTGTAGTTACAGACTTCTAAAAATTATTGAGGGGTAATGATGTCAGTTTGAGGACTAAGGTTCACTTGATCCAGGGCATGATCTTTTCAGTCACTTGCTATGTATCTAAGAGCTTGACAATGAACGATGATGACAAAAGTATTGATGTCTTTGAACTGTGGTGTTGGAGAAAAGTGCTGAATATCCCACAGAATGCCAAAAGAACAAACAAATGTAACTTGGAGAAGGCGCAGCCAGAGTGTTCTTTGGAAGCAAAGGTGATGAAACTTTGTCTTACATTCTTTACTTGTGTTTTTTAAGGGAGGTTGTTCCTTGGAGAGAGACATGATTCTTGGGAAGGTAGAGTGGCAGCAAAAGAAAAGAAGACTTTCCACCAGGTGGGTTAATATGGTGACAGTGGCAGTGACAATGGGCTTGAGTATGTCAGAGATTGTAAAAATGGCCTGGGATAGCACAGTGATCAGATTGGTTGTTCATAGGATTGTGATGAGATATTCTCAACTTGATGGCCCCTAACAAGAACAATAGCCCATTCTAAGGTTTTCTTCTAAGTTTCTCACGTTAATGTATAAAGCCTGCTTTACAGTACTAAAATACTATCATTTCAGCATCCATGACTACAGTGCAGAAAAAAAAAGAAACCTTCATTTCTAAAAGAATGTCATTACTTTATTATAAAAAAATAAAAAAGAGGGAAGGATAAAAAAGAATCATAATTAACAAAACAATGCCCTTAAGAATATATGGGATGTGAGGTAGGAGGGGAAGATAAGGAATCTATTCTTTGTTTTTAATTGTTCTTTTGCCTGGAATTATACAATGTAAGTATTAGATTGGCTCATACCACAAATTCCATGAGAAGAAAAGTTCAAATTTTAATACTATGTATGTATTAAAACTCAATATGTTTTTTGATTTCTTGATTGTTGATATTATGTGTGTAGATTGTGGTTTCAAGAAAAATTAAATCATTGAAAACTTCAATCTTTTTTCCATTC
>NW_006399906.1:6690346-6692856 GCF_000299155.1 Elephantulus edwardii | reverse complement strand
TTTCTGCACTCTGTTGGGTCCCCTTTCTTTGGAATGGGACCAAATATTTCAGTAGCAACCACTAATAATTTAAATATATTAATTTCTATTATTTTAACTACATTCAAATAATTACACCACTTACTGCACTTAAACATTTTCTGTAGAATTAAATAGATTTAAAAACTCCATTTATTATCATTAGGTTAGAACTTACTGATAGCTTATTTTCCATTGTATTTCTGAGGTTGAAAATTGCATGAGATTGCCCATATTTCTTTTGTAGAGCCAAGATGCAGTCTTTGAGTTTGAGGCACAACTCCCCCCCCCCCAATGCTACTAGAGCTCCCTAAAATAAATATGTAATAAGCACATTTAATTTAATGTTGTTTCTCCTTGGTTTTAATGTTTGTATTTATGATGTAACAATTTTAGTTTACATATATTATTTTATTATGATATGAACTTTCTAAGTTTCAAATGTATAAAATTTAAGAGCCAGAATAGATGAGAACATTTGACTTATTAGTATTAATATAAAATATTTTTTTATTTTCTTAAACTAACACTCACTCTAGCCTGTTTCCTGATGATACACTTTAATGGTTATAAAACATAGCAATATTCTACACAGCTGGAGAAATTTGGCATCCTACTCTTATGAAAGAAATGCATTCTATCTAATAAAATTAAGTTAACCTGCCATATTATGGAAGGAACTTCATAGAATATTTATTGAAAATATTTTATAGGGAGATTGCTACTATTACAGCTATGTGAATAAAGAGGGGGGAAGACAAAGCCTCTTAAATAATACTTTTTTTCTTCTTATATGGGAATGTATTGAAATATACAACGGGTAGGCCATCAAACAACACAAAAAATATATTTCAACAAGTTGAATAGATAATTTAAATCGTTATAGAGAAGTAAAAATGTATTTTCAATATACATGTGCTTTCTATGACTTTTTCTTTGGGCAAGTCCTTTGATTGGGCCTCAAATTGACTTCGGACCAAGGGCCTAGCATCACATCTAGAAGAGACCTGTCCAGATGTTGGAATTATCGCATTGTGTCAGCAATGTAAAAAGAGACAGTAAGTCACAGAATTTAGCATAGATTCAGAGGCCAGGATCCTCCCTCAATATAGCATCAAGCAAAAAATCTTTCTCTGAAGTTGGTACATGAGATTTGGATCCAAATCCTTTTAAACAAGAACTGGATAACACTGTGAGAAACCAGTAGCAGTGTGTAGTGCAAGGCATCACAGAAATTACTGGGGAGGTGAAGAGGTGGCTGGGGAAGGGAGGGTTTGACTAGGTAGCTGGGTGTGCAAGAAATGAGGAGGTATCAGGGAAGGGGTAGAGATAAGTCACACGTGCTTTGGGTGAGTGGGCAGTGAATGCATTGGTTATTTCTGTAAGGGAAGTATCTTTCACCTGCTAGGTAAAAATATTTGTCTGTCATATATTCTTCTAACAGTGAACATCCAAATTAAGACAGACTAGGTAGAAGGATTGATCATCCACTTAAAAAATATAACTGCCCTTTGAAAACCTTATGTACAGCAGAGAACACTTAGAGTAGGCTACCAGATATGGCAACTGAATTTGAGCCCTCAAATTTGGAAACACAACGGAGGAGAAATAGTTGTAAGAAGAAATTATCAATTGGTACATGGAATGTGATAAACATGAATGTAGGAAAACTGGACATTATGAAGAAATGAGATGAATTGGCATGGGATATTTTGAATCCCACAATCATATGATCTATTATGCTGGAGATGAAAAGGGGAGAAAAAAACCAGGGTAGCTTTCATAGTTAAAAAGGCCTTTTTTAGATCCATCTTGAAATATAACATTGTGAGTGACAGCATTGTATTGTATTGTATTGTATTGTATTGTATCGTGTCCATATATGCATACAAGGAAGACCTATTAATAGCACTATCATTCAAATAGATGTGTCTATAACCAGAGACAAATGGAGGAAATAGATATTTCTATCAACATTATTAATCAAACATGTAACCAAGATGCACAATGGGTGACTGGAATACAAAAGTTGGGAATCAGAATGAAGAATCAGTAGTCAGGAAATATGGACTTGGTGACAAAAATGAGGCTGGGGATAGAATTATAGATTTCTGTACAATCAGTGATTTATTCATAGAAAATACCTTTTATAGGAATCAAACACAGCTATAAACATGATAATCAGGAATCAGATTGATTACATCTGAGTAAGGAACAGTTAGAGAAGTTAAATATCAGCAGTAAAAATGAGGCTATGTGCTGATTGTGGAACAGAACATCAATTGCTCATATGCAGGTTAAAATGAAATCTAAACAAGATTAAATCATATGTAAAGGAATCAAAATTTGACTTTGAGTCTATATACCATGAATTTAAAAACCAACTCAGGAAAAGACTTGAGACCTTGAATGCTAATGAATGAAAATCAGATAAGCTGTGGGAAGATATCAAGAATATTGTTCATGAAGAAGGCAAAAAGTCATTACTAAGA
>NW_006399906.1:6667217-6689901 GCF_000299155.1 Elephantulus edwardii | reverse complement strand
GCTCCCAAAGTTACAAGTTGTGCCAAGAAATCCAAAGGACAACTATTTGGCCATCTGACTGGAAGAAATCCATATTTATTCCCATTCCAAAAAAAGGTGACCAACAGAGTGTGGACATTATCAAACAGTATCACTAATGTCACACACTAGCAAAATCCTCCTGGAGATTATCCAGAAAATACTTGAACAGTACCTTGACAGAGAACTACCAGAAATACAAGCTGAGTTGAGAAGAGGTCCTGGCACTTGGGTCATTATTGCCAATGTATGATGGGTCTTGGCAGAAAGCAGAGCACCAGAAGAATGTCTGCATTTCATTGACTATGCAAAGGCATTTAACTGTATAGATCACAACAAATTGTGGGTACCCTTGAGGAAAATAGGAATTCCAGGAGAGAACTTGATAATATTTATGTGAAACCTATATTTGGACCAAGAAGCAGTCCTCAGAATACAGCAAGGGAATAATACACGTTTAAAAATAAGGAAAACAGTGTATCAAGGATACATTCTGTCCCTATACCTTTTCAATCTGTATGCAGAACAGATCAGGAGGCAAGGCTTTATGAGAAGTAGTGTGGTAACAAGATTGGAGGAAAAATCATTAACAACCTATGATATGCAGATTACACAATATTGCTTGCTGAAACTGAATGAGACCTGAAGCACTTGGTGCAAAAATCAAGTAGTTTTTAACATGGATTGAAGCTCAACATCAAGAATTCAAAGATTCTGACGTCTGTGCCAACTGGCATCATCACATTAGACAGAGAAGCGATTGAGGTTGTTAAGAGTTACAGCTTGCTCAGGTCAGCAATCACACTCTTAAACATCAGCAGTCAGGAAATCAAAAGATGAACTACACTGGGAAAATCTGCTTTCATGGACCTCTCCAGAGTACAAAAGAGCAACAGTGTCAGTCTAGATACAAAGATGCTCCAAATCCAATCCATGGTCTTCCAAATTACTTGTGCTTCAGAGAGCTGGACAATGACTACGGATGACAGAAGAAGAATAGATGCCTTTGAGGTGAGGTGATGGAGAAGAGTCTTGAACATACCTTGGACTGCCAAGAAAATAAATGTCTGTCTTAGAGAGGGTGAAATCAAGTCTCTCCTTGGAGACTAGCATTTTGAAGCTCCTCCTCACTTACTTTGGGCATGTGGCCAGGAGTGATTGGTCCTTGGAAAAGGACATCATGCTCAGAAAAGTGGACTGACAACACAGAAGGGGAAGACCCCAGATGAAATGGACTGATACAGTAACTGGGGCAACGGTGGTTGATGTGTCAGAATTAGTGAGACTGGCTCAGGACAGGGAAGGGTTTACAGTTGCTGTACACAGGTTGGCTACACATCTTAGGTGACTCAATGGCACATAACAACAATAGCATACTGTGACAGGTTTGGAAGCAGGAGTGGCCTCCACTTCCTAAATAACATGCCTCTGAAACTCTATGAATGTTGATAAATGTCGATAGTTGTAGAGAGGCTTTAGGCCTTTTGTTCATAGTGTTGCTATGAGTTGTGCTCGACTCAAAGTCAATCAACAACAATAACAACAATTGTTTCCGATATTCCATGAGAAATACTGGCTTTATTTCATCATAGTAGTTATTATTTTCTTTCTGGATATCAATTCTATAAGATTTATATATAATATTAATTTGTTTTGGATGAACTGATCAATTAAATTCAGAAAACTATATGCAGTGTTGACTCAGTCATATTAACAAGCATAATTTAATATAAATTATCCACAAGACATTGATTTTACCTAATGGGTCTGTAGAGTTACTGTCACTATAGAAGGCAGCCAAGCTGAACTAACAATATTAAGTATTTATACAGTTTATTACTCCCTACAATGAACAGTAAATGATATAAAGACCAACAAGATTAATTAAAAAGCAAACATGCTAGTTCAATTATCAAAATACATTCTTTGGCAACCAATGATTTGAAGGCTAATTTGAACAACAGAAACTTAAAATCAACCAAAAAGGAAAATGAAAATTTTTCATAGAGTATATTCTTGGATAAAACTTACTAAAAATATAATTAAGATATTATATGCTCTAATTTGCCTATTTAAAGTTTTATTTTATTTTTATTATATGCCATTGAGTCACATGTGACTCATAGTGATCCTATTTACAACAGTTCTGAAGCCTCCTCTATTCTGAGCCAACCTTACTGTCTCTGACACACCTACCCTCATTACCCTAGTCACTGAGTCAATCCATCTCACTGAGAGTCTTCATCACTTGTGCTTGCTGTCCTTCCACCCTTCCAAGTATGATTTCCCTCTCCAGTAACTCGTCCCTCCTTGTAAAATGCCCAAAATATGTTGGATGGAGCTTTAGAATCCTTGTATCCCAGGAGCAACCTGATTTCACCCTCTCCAGGACAAACTTGTTTGTTTTCTGAGCAATTCAGGATATATTTTTTTTAATTTTATTTATTTATTTTTTTTTTATTTTGTGTGCGTGTACCGTCAAATCAGATCTGACTGGTACAGGAGGATATTGCACCTCCTTCTCCGGCAGAGCATCTGGTGGATTCGAACCGTGTTCCTCTGGGAGTGCAGTGCAGCTTCTTGCCACTAGGCCACCAGAGCTCCCCAATTCAGGAAATATTGAATACTCTTCTCCACCACCATAGCTAAAAGGCATCAATTCTCCTATCATCTCTAGTCATTGTATTAAGGAAAGTTTTTAATAGATTCTTTCTCATTTTAACTTATAAGAATACATTGTGCCAAATATTTTATTATTTAAATATTTCTAAAATTGATGACTAAAAATTTCGCTCCTTTTTTATTTTATTCCAGATTACAAATGTATCTATTAGTAGTAGTTGGTACACATTTTCCAATAAATTTGTTGAACATCATGGACAAAGAATAAAGAGCAGAAAGAGAAATGACAAAATTCTTGGTATATAACAGATAAATTTTAAATGAAAAAGAATTAAAAAAAAAGAAATTTCTTTTCTGGACCACCCACCTTAGTTCTTTCCAACATATAGATGTAATCATCTCTAACATACTAATTCTTCCAGACTCTGACAATTTCCTAAATTCTATAATTTCTCCTATTCATGTGCTATATGTCAATACTACTTTCCAAATAAATTAGAACATTTTTAAGTGTTATGTTTCTCTAGAAGGAAGTAATGCAGATCAGTTCAAATCCTCACAGTAAATGGAAATATTCCCTTTGACTTTGTGTCTTCAATAAAGTGAAATGACTGAAAGTTAATACTTTATAGTTCTTAACTAAATCTGTTTTTACATGACTTGAAATGCAGCCAATACTTACTTCCTCTCTAAAAGAGAGCTGTAAGTATTAGTCCCATGATAAACTCCACTATAAAAACAAAGAATGTCCATCTTGGATCTTTTTACACCAAAATAAGCCGTATGAAATAATTTTATATCAACCAATTTTGAAAGAATAAAAAGTACACTTAATCCTTCTTTAGTTATTATATGAGTATCATTTTCTGATCTAAAGACATCTACACATTTTCACTTTAATAGTCAAATTAACTTCAACTGTTTGTGAAGATCAGATTATCAGATATATTTTAAGAAATGTATAAACAACCTGGCCTTAAGAAGAGTTGTTGTTTTTAGGTGATATCAGGTTGAATACAGATCATTGTGACCCTATGAACAATGGATCACAAATGAACCTTGTGCTATCTTCATATCTCTAACACACCAAAGCACATATTTGTAGTCACTGTGTTATCTCATTAATGACCTTCTTCTTTTTCACTGACCGTCCACCTGTTCAGACATGATGTCCCTCTCCAAGCAGCCTGCCCTAGCCATACTTTCAAACTATGCAAACAAATTGTTGTCATGTTTGATCCAAGGGGCATTCTGGCTGCACTTTCTCGAAGACATATCTTAGAAATATGTTTGTTCTTGCCAAATTCATGGGATATTCAGTACTTTTCTCCAACACAACAGCTCTCTTTTATCCTTATTCATTTTCCAGTTTTCAGACCCATAGTAACTGACTGAAAAAGGTCAGGGCCTGAATCAGGCACACCTTAGTCTTCAAATTGGCATCATTACTCCCAGAATTTGGAGAGTCCCCGACAATAGACTTATCCAATGCGATGAATTTCCTGTTCTCTTGCCTGATGGTACCAATGTTGTTGATTGAAGATCCATGTAAGATGAAATTTTTGACAACTTTAATCTTTTTTCCATCTCTTATGATGTTGCTTACAAGTCTAATGGTGAAGATTTTTAGTCTTCTTGATACTGAAATGCTATCATTATTGAGGTTTGCAGTCTTTGATTTTCTGTAACAAACATATCGAGTTCTTCTCACTTTGAGCAAGCAAAATGATCTCATCTGCATATTACAGGTCATGCTTAGTCTTCCACTGGTCCTCATGCTACATTTTTCTTCCTAGAGTCCACCTTTTTTGAAGTATTTACTAAGGGTACAGATTTAATATGTTTAGAGAAAGGATAGAACCTGATACATACCTTTTCTAATTTTAAACCATGTAGTGTTCTCTTCTTCTGTTCAAATAACAGATTCTGGGTCTAGGTCTAGGTATCCTATGAGCTTAATTAAGTGTTCTATGATTCCCATTCTTCTCAATGTTAGCCAAATTTTCTTATGATCTATACATACTAAGAAGTGTTGTTGTTATTGATTGTCATCAATTGGAGCACAGCTAATAGTGACAAAAGGCCTGAAGATTTTCTATAACAATCGTCATTTTTCAAAGTTCATAGTTTCCAGAAGAATGCTTTTTAGGAAGTGGATGCCACTTCTGCTTCCAAATATGTCTTAAACTGGAGCCTCTCTAAATACAATCCAACATGTGGAACTGATATTACAATTAACCTCCCAATGGCATAAGGTTCAGCATCACCGCAACCCCTGGTTACCTTAGTACAGCAAATTGACAGAAGAGTGCTATATCACCTAGAAGAATGGTCCTCCAGAATACAATAACAACCAACTTTAAATACAAAGGTCCTCCCTGAGGTCTTGTTGACTCTAAAGAAGAGCCTTAAATAAAAAAAATGGGAAAAAAACAAAACCCAAAACAAAAAACCAAAAAAAAACCACAAAAAAACAAAAAACCAAACACCCAAAACCAAAAAAAAAAAACAAACCCCAAACCAAACCACAACCAATACAGAATGTTTTTGTCATTATGTGCTTTTATATCGCCTACAGCGATCGTATGTACAGCAGCTCTGAAATCTTCCCTGTCCTAAGCCATTCTCACTAATTCTGACACATCAACACCCATTGCTCCAGATACTGTATCAATCTATCTCATCTGTGGTCTTCCTCTCCTGCATTGTCCCTCCACGCTTCTGAACATGGTGTCTCTCTTAGGGCCAGTCCCTCCTGGCCACATGCCCAAAGTATGGGATATGGAACTTCAAAATCCTAGCCTCCAAGGGGAGACTTGGTTTCACTTTCTCTAAGACGGATATCTATTTGCTTTTCTGGCAGTCCATGGCATGTTCAAGACTCTTCTCAAGCACCACAACTCAAAGGCCTCTATTTTGTCACCCTTAATCATTGTCCAGCTTTCTGAAGCTTAACAAGTAATTGAGAAGGCCATGGCCAGGTTAAGGTGCACCTTTGTCTCTGGGCTGATATTGTTGCTTTTCAGCACTCTAATGAGATCCATGACAGCAGATTTTCCCAATGCAATTTGTCCTTTGATTTCCTGAATGCTGGTTCCAGGTGTTGATTGTGGAACTGAGCAAGCTGTAATTGTTAACAACTTTAATCTCTTCTCCATCTATATGGTGCTGCCAATTAGACCAGTGGTGAGAATCTTTGTCTTCTTGATGTTGGCCTTCAATCCATATTGGATACTATGGTCTTTGACCTTCTGCAGCAAGCAATTCAGGTCTTCTTCAGTTTCAGCAAGCAAGGTTGTGTCATATGCATATTGTAGGTTGTTGATGAGTATTCCTCCAAACTTGATGCCACACTCCTCATAAAGCCTTGCTTCCTTTATTATCTCTTCCAATAACACAGAACAGATACTCTTTGCACACTTACTTCTTTGGTTTTTTGTCAGACTGTCTTCTCATCTTGTAGCGTCTGTGGATATGGATTGAATTCCACTGCTTCTGCATACAAATATCTTTGCCTCTTTGTAATTACAGTATTATTATTTTATTTTTAGGACTTTTTGTTTCTAAGAGTATATCTTTAAACTTGAGCAGCCATTCCTAACAGCTTCTCATATCTTTATTTCATACATGTTAAGTTTATAAATGGGTTTAGCCACTCCCTCTCATTCCAAATTCAAAACAAATCCAAAGCTGATTCTCCAGTGGGTTTTCTGAGACAGTTAAACACAGGGGAGGAGATTGTCCATTCTTCTTTTGTGGAGAAGCTAAGAGATTCAAACTGCATGCCTTCAGGATTGTAGCACAGCTTCTTGTCACTGAAAAGATTGAAATTAAAATAGTCCCTATAGTTCTCAGCTGAATTAAACTCAGGTTTCTATAGTTCTCAGCTAAGTTAAACTCAAGAATTTTTCCATTGTCTCGAGTAAAGCCCCACACCCATGTATCCAGGGCAACAGTATTTCAAGAATAACTAACTGAAAAGCAGGGCAAACAAGCAGATGTTTCTCTACTGATAACCAATGTATCTTGTGCTTTTCCACTGCCCTGGAGTTTGAACTCATTGTATACTTAAGAATTTGTGACACCACCCTATAGTTAAATATCTATCTAACTGCTACATGTGCTACGTGACTGCTGCAAGTGCTACATGCAAATATGCTGTGTAAACCCTGAGCAAACACTGAACCAATGAATTCAAACTGTGCTTTCATCACCCAATGAGAAGCTGATACCCAGTTGTATCTCCCTAAAGTGTATAAAAAAACCCAACTTTGTCTGCTCGCAGTCGACTCCTCTGTCTCCTGCAAGAGATAAGGGTCCGCCCGGAGCTCCGCAATAAACCTCTTATCTCTTGCTGTTGCATCAAGTGGGTGTCTTGGAGTCTTGGGTCTTCGCCGTCCACTCGGGACAGAACAGGACCAGCGGTTCGGGGGTCCTTCAGTCACTAGGCCATCAGTGCTCCCTAAAGCATATTAAGTACTGACTTAATTAGTGATTGGCTGCCATTGATAAAGGTACTTACCTGAATTTAACTTCTATGACTGTTATAAGAAACTATCACATTCTGGATGACTGAAAACAACAATATGATACTGTCTTTGAAGCTAGAAGCCCAAAATCAAGGTTTCAGTGTAGTTATATTCCCTTAAGAGATTTTAGGGGAAATAATTTTTCTTTACTTCTGCTTAAAGAAGCGTTAGTGGCATAATGTATAATACATGAGCTGTTAACTGAGAGGTTAGCAATTTGAATCCACGAGTCCTTCTTCAGGAGAAAGATTGGCAGTGTCCTACCATGAAGACTTAGGGTCTAAAGAAAAATTCTGGATTTTTTGTTACCATTTTGTCCTTTATGATCTTTATGGATTTAGGTTTTACTCCTAAGTCTTTGATTCACTTTGAGTCGACTTTTGTAAATGGTGTGAGATGTGGATGCTATTTCAGTTTTCCTCAGTTAAATGTCCAGTTTTGTCTCATTTATTGAAGATGTTTGATAGGTTGCTTCCTTGTCAAACATGGGTGAATCTAGAAAGCATTATGCGGAATCAAGTAACTCATTCACATAAGGGCAAATGCTGCGTAAGACCATTATTGTAAAAATAGAATAATAACAAGATGTGCATAAATATTTAAAAGGGGGAAATGGAAAATAACAGGGGTTGCATAAGGGGAAAGGCAGAAAATTATGGAAATCACTGAGATAATTACTAAGATTGCAAGAGTCAAGATTCAATAGGGTCTTGAAAAGACAGGATAATAATGGGCATAGATCAATAGCCATTAATTCTATGAAACATAATATACATCAATTATTGTGTAAAACATAATGTTGTTGTTGTTGTTGTTGTTGTTGTTGTTATGTGTCGTCAAGTTGCTTGTATAAATAAAACATAATACATATGAATGATTGCAGGCAAATCAATAAAACAAACAAAAAGACACTCAAAGCCGTTAGAGGGTCACTATGTAATAGAATTAACTCAAAAGTAGTGGATGGTCTTTGTCTAGTTTTTACTATTTGCCAGTTGACATGAGTTTCTTGACTTGTATCCAGAGTGTTTGTACCTTTAACTCTGCCATGACATAGCTTTCTTTGCTATGAGTGTGTTTAACCTTTATATACTGACACTAGTTTTTGGTTGAAAACAATATTACTTCACCTTAATTTTACTGTTTACATTGCAAAGAACAATTTCCCAAAAGGAACACATTCTAGGTGGATATTGACTTTGCAGAAAACACTATTTATCTCATTATATTTTGGTATTATTACCTTGTTTGTTATGTTATTATGTTTTTATATGTTTTCTTCTATCAGAACCAGTAAGAGATTTGACTGGAGATCCTTTAGAAGAGCTTGTAGGACAACATAGGAGCTCCAGCGGGAGGATAGTGTATCAGCAAGTTAAAATTGAGTCATATTTGACACTTCAGTGGAGTTTTCAGAAGCAGTTAATCACAAGATTTCTATTTTTCTCCCGTGAAACAGCTAGTAGATTCTTACTGTGTACCTTTGTGTTGATAGTACAATTCCTTACCACTATGCCACCAGAACTGCTAATTGAAACTTCGGGTAGTGTTAACTCATCAGCCATTCTTCGGGGGAAAAATGTAGCAATCTATGTATATGAAGGTTACAGTGTTAGAAATCTTACTATTTACATCTCAACATCGAGTAAACAAAAATTCTCACCCTTGTATGAATAGGCAAAAGTATGATAGATGGAAGAGATACAGTTTTACTTGTTGTTGTTGTTGTACATGGATCTTCAATAAACATAGTATCAACAGTAAAAAAAAAAAGGTAACATATGTTAATTAGGAAAATAAAGAACAAGGAGGATTGGTTCGAAGTTCAAGGTGTCCTTGATCTAAAACCATGACATTTGCAGATTCTTCTATTCACTGAAAATTAGAAAACAAATAAATAAACCTTAGAAGAATTATTGCCTTTGAATTCTGGTGTTTGGAAAGAATACTGAATATACCATGGACTGCCAAAAGAACAAGCAAATGAGTCAGTCCTTCAAGAATTTCAAATAAAGTGATCCTTGGAAGCAAGGATGGTGAAACTTTATCTCACTCTTTGATACATTATCAGGAGTGGCTAGCCCTTTGGAAAATATATCATATTGGGAAAGATAGAGGATCAATAGAAAGAAGATAATACACAGTGAGAGACCAACTTAGAGACTGCAACAATACATTCAAGCACACCTGAGATTATAAATAGGTCACAGGAGAGGGAAAGGCTCACATTTGTTGTACATGGTCGCTACTAGTTGTGACAAACTCAATGATACCCAACAATAACAACAACAATGGGGCAGTTCTAATTTTTTAATACAGAATTTCTATAATTCTGAATAAATTCAATAGTAACAAGTTCAGTTTTTGGTGTTAGTATGTCTATAAGTTCTGTTTCTGAGTTTCTAAAACAACATGAATTGAAGATGAACCTTAGTAATAATACATTCATGCATTCATATGCTATATTACACAGAGAGAGAGAGACACACTTATGTAAAAAAGCATGGTTAAATATTTATTTCAGTGTACAGTAACACTTGTATTGGTGAAAAGGTGCCACAGTGCAGAACAGAATAGTTAAAAAATTATTTAACTATAATATTTAATTTTATTACTATGACTACAAAATTTAAAAGAATTGTCATAATTGTTGACTTTCTAACAAAAGAATTTTTACATTCTTACCCTCTTATTGGTCCCTTCAGAAGGTTATTCAAACATTTAAATAATCAATAACTCAATTCAACCCTTTGCTGTTGAGTCAAAACCAACTAGTATCTGATCCTCTAACAGGTATGCAGAGACTGTAGCTCACACAGGAGTATGACCCATATTTCTTCCTCAGAAAACGGATAGAATCCACAAAAATCAACTCAAGGTGCATCAAAGACCTGGGAGTAAATCCTAAAACCATAAAAAAAAATCAGAGACAAACTGGGATCAAGCTTAGACAGTCTGTTGATGTTGTGGTTTTGTGCTGTCGAGTCATCTGCAACTCATAGTGACCCTATGTACAACAGCCCTAAACCCTACTCTACTTTGCAAATCTTATTGTCTCTGGCACACCTATCCCCATTATTCCAGTGACTGAATCAATCCATCTCATCAAGAGTCTTCCTTTCCTGCGCTGTCCTTCCACCCTCCCAAGCATGACATCCCTCTCCAAGGACTGATCTCACCTTGCAACATGTCCAAAGTATGTCAGATGGAGATTCAGAATCCTTGCTTCCAAGGAGCAGCCTGGCTTCACCTTCTCCAGAATGAACTTGTTAGTTCTCCTAACAATCCATGGTATATGTAATACTCTTCTCCAGCACCGAAGCTCAAAGGCATCTATTCTCCTTCTATCATACCTTGTCATTGTCCAGATCTCTGATGCATAGCAAGTAATTGCAAAGACTATGGTCAGGTGTGCCTTAGTCTCCAGACCAATATTATTGCTTTTCAGTACTTTGGAGAGGTCTCTGAAAGCTGACTTTCCCAATGTAATTCTTCATTTAATTTCCTGGCTCTGGTACCAAGAGTGTTGACAGTACAACCAAGAAAACAGAAGCTGTCAACAATCTCCATCCCTTCATCACCTATAATGATGCTGCCAATTAACCCAGTAGTGAGGATCTTTGTTTTCTTGATGCTGAGCCTCTATCTATATTGAAGACTACAATCCTTGACCTTCTGCAGCAAGCACTTCAAGTCCTCCTCAGTTTCTGCAAGAAGACTTGTGCCATCTGCATGATGCAGATTGTTGATGAGTCTACCTCCAATCCCGATGCCATACTTCTCCTCATTGTTCCCAGCCTCCTGGATAATCTATTCTGCATATAAATTGAAAAGACATGGAGATAGAACACATCCTTGATGCACACCCTTCCCAATTTTGAACCATCCTTGCTCTATTAGTCTATGGTAAAAAAGAGGCTGATAAATATGGCCAGAAATACACAATCTGGAGAGGATAAAATTGATGAATGATACCTTCTAAAGATGAAATTCCTGTGTTTATAAAAAAAAATTTCCAACAGAGTGAAAAGTAAATGTGTTGACCAAGAAAAAAGTATTTGGCAGCAACATTTCAAGCAAAGCTCTTACATGAAATGTTTACAGAATTCTATAGGACCTCCAAAAGAAAAAGTCTAATAACCCAATTACAAAATGGACAAAGGCTATGAAAAGAATTTTCACATAGGAAGATATTTGAATGGCAAACAGACATATGAAAAAATGCTCAAAATTACTGCCAATAAAAGACATGTAAATCAAACTCACAATGAGATGCCATCTTACCCCTGTAGCAGTGCTGAAATTAAAACAGGACAGTAAGTAATAAATCTGGAGAGGATGTGGTTGGTAGGATTGTAAAATCATACAACCACTCCGGAAGGCAATTTGGCACATCCTCAAAAAGCTAATCATAGAAATTCCATATGACCCAGTTATTCCACTGGTTGTAATATACCCCAAGAGAATAAGATCTGAGGTACTAACAGAGACTTGTCCATAATTGTTCATAGAATAATTATTCACCATCTTAATAACCTGTAAATGACCCAAATGTCCAACCATGGATTGAAAATTCATGGTACATTCACATGATGAAACACTACTCAGCATGTAGGAGCAATCATTTTGTAAATTACTACCTAACTTGAGAGGGACTGGAGAGCATTATGCTGAGTGTAAAAGGACAAATACTGTGAAAGACCATTATTGTAGAATGAATATTAGGATCCAAGGAGGAGAGGTTGGAAGCTGATGGGTGAGGGTGGGCTGGAGGGGTTATTAATCATAGGGTCACACAATCTGATGGATGAGGGGAAACGGAAGGAAATTGGAAAGACCCAATGTGAAAAACAATGTATATGAACTGCAAATAAACCAATATAAAGTTAAAAATACAGAAACAAAAAATCTGGTGGGTTTATACTGCCTGCCTTTGGGTTGCTAGAGTAACTCCTAATCCACTGGGTGGCATATGACATAAACAGATATTGTTTGTAAACTTTCTGTTGATCTCATGATGTAGAAGAGCAACTTAGCAAACACTATTGCACCTTAACCTAGTGTAAAGTGGTTACTGTTAAAATCACCTATTTTGAATGACACTCTGAACTATTAATTTTTGACAATCCTTTCATTCTTTTCTTTCCTTCCTTGCAACTACTAATATCAATAAAAATGAAAGCTGATTCTACATTTATCCCTTTGTTCCTCAGTCAAAAGCAATCAATTGTGCTTGCTAAACTATTTGTACTTAGGAATTTCATTGAAGGGTAAGGTGGACCCATGCTATGTAATTATCAATCAGAATTCAAAAATCCCTGTGCTAATCAAGGTAATCCTATTTTCTTCATGTGCAAGTGTCTTCTAAGAATCACAGGTCTTCTTCCTAAGGTATTGAATTAATAGATAAGACAGGCAGAGTAAATTAAGGGAAAATGAATTTATCTAACCCTAGCTATCTGCCGTAGAAAAATTTAATAATAGATTATATTTAAATTTGAAAATTTGTAGTGGTGATTTATGCACAACATGAGAGCTACAGTTAATGTCACCAAATTAGATACATGAAATAATAGTGCTGAAATAACATATTTTGTTGTAACACCACCACCAGTATAAAAGCACACTATACAAGTAAGAGCAAACTGCTTCTCAAACAAAGGAGGATAAAAGTCATATGTCAATCCTTAGTCTAGTTACCTATATAATTCTTTCCTGTTAATATGCCTTTTCATTCTCACCTTGCTGTTGTTAGTCATCAAATTGACTAAAACTCATAGTGACCGGATGAATAAGTCTGAGTTTGCCCGTTTCTGTGCCGTCTTTGCCATTGCTAATAGAATCAAGCCCATTGTTATAGTCACTCCATCAATCCATCTTTTGAGGATTTTTCTTTCTTTTTCTGACCTTCCACAATTTTCAGAATGACATTATTTTTTCCCCCCAAGGACTGACCCATCCTTTAACATGCCCAATGTATGAGAGATGATGTTTCACTATCTTTGCTTCAAATTAACATCCTACTTGTACTTCCTCTAAGACAAACTTTTTGTTCATTGCAGAGTTCATAGAACATTCAGTTTTTTCAACATATGAATTCAAGGTTTTCAATTCTGTCATCATAATTCATTGCAAAACTTTCACATAAATAGAAAATATTTGAAAAGATCATGGCTTGGATCAAGCATTCTTTAAACTGATATCTGCTTTTTAGCACACTGGAGACGTCCTTGACAACAGATTGTCCAAAGCAACATATCTTTTGTCTTCTTGACTGCTGCTTCCATAGCTGTCGATTGTGAATCTAAATGAAATGAGTTTGTTGAAAAGTTCATTCTTTGCTTCATCTATCATATTGTTGTCTGTTGGTCCAGTGGTGAGGATTTTGGTTAAAGAAATCTGTCTCATTGGAAGGAAAATGTGCAATTGGAACATAATATTAACTGTGTTACATTATTCTGATAAACTGCAAATGCAATAGTCATACACTAAAGAATAATATTTTAATGTTACATGACCTAACCTAATGATATTCTGGTTCACAAATACTCTTTCTAGTTGGGTTTTTACATGTGATGACCAAAGGTATAAGGTGACAGAGTCTTCTTCAATTAAGAGATAAAATTATTTTTCGGTTTTATTTTATATCAAAACCAATTTTCTTTGAAACCTTTTAGACATATTTGCATATTTACATTTCACCCTAGTATTTCATTTATTTCATTAAACCATGAGCAAAATATTTATTATACACTGTAACATAATGTGATTAATTATACATATTTATTTTCTTTCTCTGTTGACCAGAAGAAATGTGTCTAGTAGGTTAATAATATTTCTGCTGTTTTCGCTCTTTGTATTTTCTGAAACATAGATGTTGTTATTGTGTACCATCAAGTCTGGATGGATCATAGCTGACCCTCCAGTGGGTTTTCCAAAGCAGTGAATCACATGGTAGTTGATTGCTTACCTTTCTCCTGCAGAGAAGTTGGCAAATTAGAACCATACGCCTTTGGGATTACAAGGCAATTCCTTGCCACTAGGCCATTACAGCTCCCAGACAATATTATTGCTTTATTATTATTTTTATGAAATAGGACCAGATAATATTTTGCTGTATTGTAATTTGTTTCTGTACTGTTAGGTGCACTTGAGTTAATGTCATCTCATAGCAACTCTACGCATCACACACTGAAACCTTGTAGATCCTGTGCCATACTCAAAATATTCATTATGTTCAAGCTACTGTTAGAGACAGTGTGCCATTTAATATTGTTGAGAGTCATTTTCTCCCTCTCAAACCCTCTACCTTTCAGAGCATAATGTCTTTTCTAGACAATACAGTTAATGTATGTGATATGAAGTTTCAATAGCTTTGAGTTCAATGACCACATTAGGTGTACCTTTTCCAATAAAGATTTGTTTATTCTTTTGGCAATCCATAGCATACATTGCTATTGTTAGGTGCCATTAAGTCACTTGTGACTTATTGCAACCCTGTGTAAAAAACTCTGAACCTTGTTGGGTCCTGTACCAATCTGTCTCTGACACACTTATGCCCGTTACCCTACTTACTACAATGGTATCTCTTTGGAGACTAAGGTGCGTCTGATACAGGCCATGGTCTTCACAATCACCTGGTATGCATCAGAGAGTTGGACAATGACCAAGGAGGATAGAAGGAGAATTGATGCCTTTGGCTGTGGTGCTGGAGAAGAGTATTGAGAATACCATGGACTGCTAGGAAAACAAACAGATTTGTCCTGGAAAGGGTTAAACCGGGTGGCTCCTTGGAGGCAAGGATTCTGAGGCTCCGTCTAACATACTTTGGACATGTTTTGAGGAGAGACCGGTCCTTAGAGAGGGACATCATGCTTGGGAGGGTGGAGGGACAGCGCAGGAGAGGAAGGCCCTCTATGAGGTGGATTGATTCAGTGACTGGGATAATTGGGATGGGAGTGTCAGAGACAGTGCGATTGGCACAAGACAGAGGGGAGTTTAGGGCTGTTGTACATAGGGTCACTATGAGTCGCAGGCGACTCGACGGCACATAACAACAACAACAACATCCATAATACTTAATGGCAACATGCCTGAAGTATGTGAAACAGAACTTAAAAATCCTTGCCTCCAGGGAGCAGCTTGGTTTCACCCTTCAAAGGACAAAGTTATTTGTTTTCTTGGTGGTCCATAATATGTTCAGTACCCTTCTCCACCATTATCTCTCAAAAGCATTGACTCTTCTTCTGTCATGCTTAGGCATTGCCCAACTTACTGATGTATAGCAAGTAATTACAAAGACCATGGCTTGAATTAGGCACATTTTAGCCCTTTTGAGAGGTCCCGGACAACAGATTTCCTCAATGCTTTTCATTTTTTATTTTCTGACTTCTGGTGTCAAGAGTGTTGATTCTGGAGCTGAACAAGATGAAATTTTTTATAACCTTAATCTCTTCTCTATAATGTTGCTGTCAGTGGCCCCAGGGGTGAGAATCTTTGTCTTTTTAATGATGAGTTTCAATCCCTACTGAAGATTATAGTCCTTGACCTTCTGCAGCAAATGTCTCAGATCCTCCTCAGTTTCAGTAAGCAAGTTTGTATCACCTGAATAACACAGGTTCTTGGTTTTCTCCAAATCTGATGCCACATTCCTGCTCATTAAATCTAACATCTGGAATGATCTGTTCTATGCATAGATTGAAAGATAGGGAGACAGAACACATCCCTGAAAAACTCCTTTTCTGATTTTGAACCATGCATTGTTCTGGAATTCTCATTCTTCTGAGAGTTAGCCACAGTAAGTTGTGATCTGCACAAATGTCTTTGCATAGTCAATGAAACACAGATAAATATTCCTCTGGTACTCTTTGCTTTCAACCAATATTCATTTGGCATTAGTCATACTGTCGCAGGCAACTCGACGGCACATAACAGCAACAACAACAATACTGTCCCTAGTACCAAGGCCTCGTCAAAACACAGGCAGCACTTCTGGCAGTTCTTTGCTGATGTGCTGTTTGAGTCATTTTTGGATAATTTTCAGCAGAATCTTGCTTTCATGTGATTGTTTGATATTAATGATATTGTTCTATAATTTCTGCATCTATATTTGAGAACAAATATAGATCTCTTCTAGTCAGTTGGATAGACGGTTTTTCCTCCAGATGTCTTGGTACAACTTGGTGAATGCATACAAGTGAGTGTCTGTTGAAATATGACAATTGGTATGACATCAGTTTCTGGGGACTTGTTTTTTGCCAATTCTTTTAGAGCAGCTTGAACCTCTTCCTTCATCACCACAGCCACTTGCTCATACATTAATTTATTAAATTCTTCTTTGTCTACCAATTTCTTTTGGTGCAATGAATCTGTATATTCTTTCTATCTTTATTTAATGATTCCTGGATCATTTCATATTCTGCTCAAAGCATCCTTAAGTATTGCAACTTGAGGTTTGAATTTGTTCTTTAGTTCCTTGAGCTTAAGAAATGCTGAGTGAGTTCAGCTATTTTGATTTTCTCTCTCCAGTTCTTGACACATTGCATTGTAAGACATTACATTGTCTTCCTTCACTGCTCTTTGAAATCTTCTGGTCAGCTCCTTAATTTCTTGATTTCTTCCCTTTGCTTTGGCCTCTCAGCACTCAAGTGTAATATTCAGTGTCTCTTCTGGTACCCACCTTGGTCCCTTCTTTTTCCTCTATCTTTGCAATGAACACCTGCATTCTTCCTTGATGATATTCTTCAAACTCTTCTGCAGCTCACGTGGTCTTCACTCATTAGTATTCAAGACCTCAAATTGGGTCTTGAGATGGTTTTTAAATTCACGTGGGATAGACTCACGGTCAAATTTTGGTTTCTGTCGATTTAACTTTCATTAGCTTCAGCCTGAACTTGCGTATGAGTAGTTAGTGGTCTGTTCCACATTCAACACCTGGCATAGTTTGCACATCTGATATTTAGCTTCTCCAGCAATTCTTTCCACAGATGTAATTGATGTGATGCCTATTAATAACTTCAGGTGAAATCCATCTCTATAGTCAGCATTTATGTTTCTTATAAAATGTATTCTCATGAATAAATCATTGATTTAAAAAAATTTCATTATTCTACCTCCAGTTTCTTTTCTGTCTTCAAGTCCATATTTTCCAACTACTGATCCTTCTTCTCTGTTCCCAACTTTTACATTCCAGTCATCTATTATTATTAATGCATCTTGATTGCATGTTTGATTGATCTCTGATTTAAAAAATTGTAGAAATCATCATTTTCTTCCTCTTTGGCTCTAGTTGTTAGTGCACATATATGTATGATAGTGGTATTCATTGGACTTCCTTGTGTGCATATGGATATTATCCTGTCATGCATAACGTTATATTTCAAGACAGATCTAGAAATTATATTTTTTCTGTTTTATATTACTCTGATTTATTTACAGTTTGAATGCATTGTTTTTCACAAAAGATCCTTTCCATATCTTTCACCTTACCTACATATCAAATTATGCAAGCTTATGATTAATACTCGACCCCCTGATCCTCACCCCTCTATTTCCACCCTCCTACACCTTCCCCCCCCTTGGATCCTCATACTCATTCTACAATAATGGTTTTATACAGTATTTATGCTTATGTGACTGAGTTAGTTAACTCAGAGTAATGATTTCCAGTTCTGCCCAAGGTATGTAGTAATTTACAAAATCTTTGCTCCTGTGCACTGTGTAGTATTCCACTGTATGAATGTACCACAACTTATCAGTCCATTCATTTGTGTTTGGACATCTGGGTTGTTTCCATGTTCTTACAATGGTGAATAATATTGCTATGAACATTGGTTTACAAATTTCTGTTTGAGCCTCGGTTCTCATTTTCTTGGGTATATTCCTAACAATGGAATAACTGGATGATAGGGAATTTCTATGTTCAGCTTTCTGAGGAAGCACCAAACTGCCTTCCAGAGTGGTTGTACCATTGTATAATCCCACCAACAATGTAAAAGAGTTCCTATCTCACCACATCCTCTCCAACATTTATTACTTGCTGTCCTGTTAAACTTTGTTTCTGCTACTGGAATGAGATGGTACCTCATTGTGGTTTAGGTTTGCATCTCTCTTATTGTCAGTGATTGATATAATTTCTTCATATATCTGTTTGCCATTCAAATATCTTCCTCTGTGAAAATTGTTTCCATGTCTTTTGCCCATTTTGTAATTGAGTTATCAAATTATTTTTCTTTTGGAGGCCCAGGAGTATTCGATAAACTTTCATTATGATACTCTTCTCTGAGATGATATTGTCAAATGTTTGCTCCCTATCAGTAGGTTTTCTTTTTATGCTGTTGGAAAAAGTTTTTGATGAGCATAGGAATTTAATTTTTAGAAGGTCCCAGTGATCAATTTTATCCTCTTAAAATTGTATATGTCTGACTTTATTTGGCAATCTCTTTATGCCATAGAGATTTTAAGTTTGATCCAGTTTGTCTCTTATGAACTTTATGGTTTGGAGCTTTACTCCTAAGTCTCTTATCTACTTTGAGGTGATTTTTGTGTATGGTGTGAGATGTGGATCATGTTTCAGCTTTCTGTAGATAGCAGTCCAGTTTTGCCAGCACTATTTGTTGAAAAGGTTGTCATTTCCCCATTTTATAGATATTATTTCCTTGTAAAATAACTTGGGAGGCACTGGAGAGCATTTGCTGAGTGACTAACTCAATCACACATGGACCAATATTGTATAACACCAATTTTGTAAAATGAAAATGAGGATACAAGGTGGGGAAGAAAGTGGAAAGAGAGTGGTAAGGATAGGGGAGTAGGGTGTTAATCTTGGGGTTGCAAAATTTGATGGGTGATTTGAGTAAAGGAAATGAGAAAGATCTTTTGTGGAAAAACAATGTTTTTAAACTTTGTAAAGAAATCTGATAATAAAAAAATGAAAAAATACTAAAGAGTATGTCAGATTAAAAAGTTAGATGTGCATCATCTAAACTATGATAATTTTAATTATTTTTGTGCTCTTCTTTATTTTATTTTCTTTTGTGTGTGTGTGTGTGTGTTTTATTTGTGTGTGTTTGTTCTTCTTATGTGCCATTGAGTCTCCTCTAACTCACAGCGACCATATGTACAACATTTCTGAAGTCTCTCCTGTCTTAAGCCAATTTCACTAACTCCAGCATACCTATCCCCATTATTCCAGTTACTGTATCAGTCTATCTCATCCATTGTCTTCCTCTACTCTTTGGTGCCTCCACCCTTTCGAACATGATGTCCTTCTCTAAGGACTGGTCTCTCCTGGCCAAATGCCCAAAGTATATGAGACGGAGCTCCAAAATTCTAGTCTCCAAGGAAAAACTTGGTTTTGCTCTCTCAACCACAGACCTACTTGTTTTCTTCGTGATTCATGGTACGTTCAATACCCTTCTCCAGCACCACAACAAAGGCAGTAATTCTTCTTCTGTCATCCTTAGTCATTGTCCAGCTCTCTGATGCATAACAAGTAATTGTGAAGACTGATCTGGATGATGTTCATGTACACCTTAGTCTCAAGACTGACATCATGGCTTTTCAGTACTCTGGAGAGGTCCCTGAAGGCAGATATTTCCAGTGCAATTAGTCTTTTGATTTCCTGATTGCTCATGCCAAAAGTGATGATGTAGAGCCGAGCAAGCTGTAATTGCTAACAACCTCAATCTCTTCTCCATCTATCATGGTGCTGCCAGTTGGACCAGTGATGGACTCTTTGTCTTTTTGATGTTGAGCATCAATCCATATTGAAGGCTATAGTCCCTGACCTTCTGTAGCAAGCACTTCAGGTTCTCCTTATTTTCAGTAAGCAAGGTTGTGTGCATTATTAATTAGTCTTTCTCTAATCCTCATGCCACATTCCTCCTCATATAAAGGCCAGCCTCCTGAATAATCTGTTCTGCATATAGATTTAATAAACATGTATACAGGACACATTGCTGGCACATCCCTTTCCTGATTTTGAACCACGCATTGTTCCTTGTTCTGACGAGTGCCTCCTGATCTAAAAATAGTTTTAGCATGAGCACAGTCAAATGTTCTGGGATTCCCATTCTCATCAATATCAGCTACAATTTGTGTTATCTTATGGTCTACATAGTGAAATGCGTTTGCATAATCAATGAAACACAGATAGGCATTCCTCTGGTACTTCCTGCCATGATCCATATAACATTGGCAATAATGTCTCTAAAGCCAAGCCCTCTTCTACTTTCAGCTTGTATTTCTGGTAGTTCTCTGTCGATGGACTGTTGCATTCATTTTTGGATAATCTTCAGCAGGCTTTTGCTAGCGTATGATATTAGTTTTGTTTTTTTTTATAATTTCCACACTCTATCAGGTAACTTTACTTTGGAATGGGAATAATTATGGATCCCTTCCTGTAAGATGATCAGATAGTTGTCCCTTAAATTTCTTGAAACAACCTAGTGAGAAAGTCCAGGGTCGCATCTGTTTATTGAAATATGTCAAGTGGTGTTCCATCATCAGTTCCTGGGGATTTCTTTTTTGCCAAGTCCTCCAGAGAAGCCTGAACTTCTGTACAACTGCAATCTGTACTACATGAGGGTTACAGAAAAAGTAAAGACTTTGGATTGGGGTGTTGGAAACAAGTATTGAATATTCTACGGCTTACCAAAAGAAAAAAACAAAACAAAACAAAAAAATAAAAACACCAAACAGATTCATTTTAGAAGAAATGTGTTCATGATATTCCTTAGAAGTAAGGATGGTGAAACTTTATTTCACATTATTTGGAAGTATCATTTATTTGAAGTATTATTTAGATGGCCTAATTCTTGAAAAAAAGGATATCATGCTGGAAAAGTTGGAGGGTTAGAGGAAGAGAGGTTGACCTTCAATAAGATGAACCAACAAAGTGACTGTAACTATGTGTGTGAGCCTATTAGAGATTGTGAGGATGAGTCAGGATATAACAAGTTTCAGATCTGTTGTTCACAGGGCCACGATGAGTTGTTGTTGACTCAATTGCTCCTGACTACAGCAATAATGGCTTTGTAAATAAGGTTTTTATGTTTTGTTATTTTATTTTTTTGTGTCATCTAGTCAAATATAGACCATCACTAACCTTTGAGCAACATCTCTAAACCCCATCCTATCCTGTGCCATCCTCTTACTTCCTGACACGCTAGAGCCCATTGACATAGTCATTGTGTCAATACACCTAGTCTTCCTCTCCTTTGTTTACCCTCTCCTTCTCTAAGCATTGTGTCCTTCTCCAAGGACTAGCCCATTGGAACAGCTTGCCCAAAGTAAGCGTTATTATCTTTGCCACCAAAGAGCACTCTGGCTGCACTTTCTCCAAGGCATATTTGTTTGCTCTTTTGGCAATACATGCAATGTGTAGTAAACTTCTTTTATATCAGAGCTTAAAGAAAAATTATTCGCCAACACCACAGCTAAAAAAAATTCTTCTGTCATTCTTATTCATTGTCCAGCTCTCAGATGCACAGCAAGTGATTGAAAACACCATGCCCCGAATCAGACACACCTTAGTCCTTAAATTGACATCACTGTTGTTTTTATATGCCATAGTATCATCCACAACTCCCAACAACTCTATGTACAATAGTTCTTTTTTTAATATTAATAAATTTTTATTTAATGAATGTTGCTTTGTCTTTCAATTCCATTGTCCATCAATATCACCACAGTTCCTCCAAAGCTTGTGGGGCAATCTCACTGATTCAGGCACACCTAATCCCATTGCCTCTGTTACTGTGTCAATATGTCACATCTGGGATCTTCCTCTCCTGCACTATTCCTCCACCTTTTCAAGAATGACGTCCTTCTCCAACAAATGGTCCCTCCTGACCATGTGTTGAAACTATGTGAGATGTAATTTCAAAATCATAGCCTCCAAGGCGAAACTTGATTTCACTCTCTCTAAGACAGAACTTTTGTTCTGACTGTCCATGATATGTTCAATGTTCTTCTCCAGCACAACTTAAAGACATTAACTCTTCTGTCATCTTTAGTCATTGTCCAGATCTCTGATGCATAGCAAATAATTGTGAAGACTATAGCCTGGATCTAGCACACCTTAGTCTCTAGACTGGCATCATTGCTCTTTAGCACTTTGAAGAAGTTGATCCTTGGCAGCAGACTTCCCCAATGCAATTTGTCTTTTGATTTTCTGACTGCAGATGTCAAGAGTATTGATTGAGAAATCTAGAAATATGAAATTAATGACTTCAATCTCTTCTCCATCCATAATGGTGCTACCAATTGGCTCAGGGATGAGAATCTTTGTCTTCCTGATGTTACCTTAAATACATATTGAAGACTACACTCCTTGACCTTCTGCAGCAAGCACTTTAAGTCTTCCTCAGTTTGGGGAAGTAAGAGTGTACAATCTGCATAACTTGGGTTACTGATGAGTCTTCGTTCAACTTTTTTTTTTTATTTAGGTTGTTTATTTTTCATTTCAATGAACACCTACAGAGATTTTGGAATTCTATTCCTTCATTGTTGCA
>NW_006399906.1:6665481-6666990 GCF_000299155.1 Elephantulus edwardii | reverse complement strand
CCAATGCCAGCCTCATTCTACAACAGTGGCACCATATAGCTAGCATTTGTCCCTTTGTGACTGAGATACCTCACTCAGCATAATGTCCTCCAGGGTCACCCATTTTGAATAATATTGCATGAGTTCCTCCTTCAATTCTTATACCACACTTCTCCTAAAAATGTGCAGCCCCCTGAATGATCTGTTCCACTTACAGATTGGCATGCCATGTTTTCTTGCTCTGTTCTGACAACTGCCTCCTAGTCCAATTTTAGGTTTTGCATGAGAAAATTGAGTATTATGGGATTCCCGTTTCTCTCATGTTAGTCACAACTTGTTGTGATCCACACAGTAAAATGGCTTGCATAGTCAATAAAACACGTATATACATTATTCTGGCACTTTTTGTTCTTAGCTGAGACTCATCTGACATTGCTATCATGTCTAGTGGCACAACCTCTCTTCTAAGCCCTGTTTGTATTTCTAGTAGTTCTCTGGTAATGTCCTATTTCAGTCATTTTTGGATTATCTTCATCAGAATTTTGCATGTGTGTAATATTGGTAATGTTGTTGTTTTTGATTGCCTTTGAGTAAAACACGACTCATGGTGATGTTATGAGCAAAAGGCCTAAAGCCTCTCTCTACAACTATCAACATTTGTCAAAGTTCATAGAGTTTCAGGAAACATGTTATTTAGGAAGTGGATGTCACTCATATTGTTCAATAATTTCCACACTTTAAGGGATTAACTTTTGTTGAGAGAGGAATAAATATAAATGTCTTCCAATCAGTTGACCAGGTAGCTGTTCTCAAAATTTCTTGGAACAATCTGGTGAGCAGGCCCAGTGCAGCATCTTTTTGTTGAAATACATCAGTACAGTCAATTCTTAAGGCCTTGCTTTTCACCAGTTCCTTTAGTGTAGTTTGAACTTCCCCTTTTGTCACTATTTGTCTTTTGATCATAGGTTGGTTATGAAATTTTTCTTTGTCAACCATTGTGACATTATTCCTCAATAATTTGGAGAAGTCTTTAACTGCAGATTTTCCTAGTTTAGTGCTTTAAGGATGCAGTGTATAGATTTGTTTTAGGATTCCAAATTAAGATAAACTGAAAAGAGAGACCTGAAAATCTACTTCCCCAAAGCAAGTCAATAACCAATGAACAATATGAAATAATTAAATCTACAAATAATCATTAAAATTATTTATTTTCAATTCCAATGAGACAAAGGCTACATGTATTATTGTTGTTTTTATATGCTGTCTAGTTAATTGTGACTCATAGCAACCCTATGTAAATAGCCCTAAACTTTGCTCTGTCCTGTGCCAATTACACTGTCTCTGACATTCCCATCCCAATTACCTCAGTCACTGAATCATTCCACCTCATAGAGGTCCTTCCCTTTCTGCGCTGTCCCTCCACCCTCCCAAGCATGATATCCCTCTCCAAGGATGGTCCCTCCTTACAATATGTCCAAAGTATGTTAAACAGAGCCTCAGAATCCTTGCCTTCAAGGAGCCGGTGAGTTT
>NW_006399906.1:6663242-6665156 GCF_000299155.1 Elephantulus edwardii | reverse complement strand
TACTGGTGCCGAGAATGTTGACTGTGGAGCCAAGCTAACTAATGCTGTGAACAATTTCAATCTCTTCACCATCCATCCTGATGCTGCCAATTGGTCCAATGATGAGAATCTTTGTCTTCTTGATGTTGAGCCTCAATCCATATGGGAGGCAACAGTCCTTGACCCTCTGTAGCAAGCGCTTCAGGTCTTCCTCAGTTTCAGTAAGCAGGGTTATGTCATCTGCATAATGCAGATTGTTGATAGATCTTCCACTAATCTTGACCCCACATTTCTCCTCATAGATCCCAGCCTCTTGGGTAACAAAATGACTCCCAGTTATTTAATCAAACACTCTGTGCTTTGTAAAATATTGTACATATATTTAATATCAATAATCAGTTGGCTTTAACTAAAACAGTATCTTGATAATATCATAAAGTATTAATTCACTTATTAAATTGAAGGTTTTAAGATGGCAAGATTAAATTAAAAGCTTTCAACAAGCTACTTTAGTCCAAATTGTAATGTAACCTATATTGAAAGGATATGTTCTTTGATCTTCTTCAATAAGTGCTTCAGATTCTCATTTCTGGCAAGAAAGTTTTTACTATCTACAGAAGGCAGGTGGTTAATGAATCTTTCTCCAATCTAGATGCCATGTCATTCTTCATATAATCAAGCTGTTCAAATTATTTTATCCACATATAGATTGAATTGTTGTTAGTTTCTGTCAGACCTGAATTCCTTTAAATCCTGCACCATACTCACCATCTCTGATAAAATCAGTTCCATTGCTGCACTCACAACATCAATCCCCCTCAATAGGTGTCTTCCTCTCCTTCTCTGATGCTCTAACCTTCCAGTCATGCTATCATTTTCCAAGGAATTTTATCTCCTAGCAAGATGTCCAAAGCAGGAGAGACATAGCTTTCTCTTCCTGGCCTTCAAAGAGCACTTTATCTACACCCTTTCCAAGATACCTGCTTAGGTTTATTTTGTTTTGTTTTGTTTGTCACAATCCATGGGGTATTCAGTGCTCTCCTTCAACACCACAACTCAAAGACATCATTAATCCTTGTTCATCGTCCAGTTCTCAGATGCATAGCAAGTAGCTGAAAAGACTATGACATGAATCAGATGTACATTAACCTTCAAGCTGACATCACTACTCTTCAGTATTTTAGAGAGGTACCTGACAGTGGACTTGCACAATGCAATACGTGTCCTCATCTCCTTATTGTTGGTCAGATGAAATCAATAACAGTTCCAATCCTTTCTCCATCTATCATATTGTTGCCCACTGGCCTAGTGGTAAGGATCTTTGTCATCTTGATATTAAGATGCAACTCAAGCGTGTATAGTCTTTGATCTTGTTATATTAAAAATGCACTTGTTTTAAGAGAGTGCCTATTGAATCATTTAAGATGATGAAGTAGAATAATTTTTCAAAAATTATTAAATATAAATTGATAGATATGCATCAATAAGATATGATACATGCAAATAATATAAGATAAAACACTGAATACAATCCTCAAATACATAAAAAATGAAAATATATGAGCTGGAAGTAGAAATGATACAAGTATATTTGTGCTTTTATACATATTTGAAATAATTTAAAATTGAAAAGTTACAAAAAAGTTATTTTTTAAAAGATTTTTTGTAATATCATTAAGGAAATATCTTTCCATTGAATCTATACAATCTCTATGGTTTTAGAATAGATTATCTGTATTGTTTTATTCTTTTCAATTTTTTGAAAGGAGAAATGCTATAAAGATAATTTTATTAATTGATATAATTTTGAAAATAATGGAATGTTTCTTAACTCGTTGGTGTTTTTTCTTCCCTCATCCAGTCAATTTAAGATACAGGAAAATATTAAACAGGAAAACACTGGCTACCAGAGAGCTTTGGAAGCAGGAGTGTCAT
>NW_006399906.1:6659733-6662147 GCF_000299155.1 Elephantulus edwardii | reverse complement strand
AAAAACGGAAATTTTTTTAATTATTTGCATTTTTTTATTATTATTCATTTTAATGAACATTTCTAGAGATTTTAGATTTCCATTCATTTATTGTTGCACTTTTCTCCCTGCCCACTCTCTCACCCCCAGTTCCCTCTTCTTTGAAAAGTGAGATTCCTAAATGGTATACAATCCCCCTGAACCACCCCCCCCCATCCTGACTCCAAGTATACTCCACTCTACAACCTTTATTCTGGACTCTTATGATAATCATAATGCTGCTTTTAAACTGTTCTCTCCCTCATCCGTTTCAATGCAGTATACATAATTTATCTAGTTTTTCTCATTCTTACCCAACCCTGATTGTCAGTCCCATTCTACAGCAGTGGCACGATGCAGTATTTGTCCTTTTGTGACTGAGATATTTCACTCAACATAATGTCTCCGAGGGAAACCCATTTTGAATAATATGCATGAGTTCCTTGTTTTTCAATGCAGCATAGTATTCCACTGTGTAAATATACCATAGCTTCTCTATCCATTTATTTGTTGATGGGCACTTAGGTTGTATCCAACTCCTTGCTATTGTGAACAAAGCTATGATAAACGTGGGTGTGCATAAATATGCTTGAATGGTGATTATGGTCTCTTTAGGGTATATTCCCAGTAGTGGAATTGCTGGATCAAATTGTATCTCTATTTTTTAAAAAAAGGTGAACTGGGAAAGGGTGAAGGTAGAAAGAGGGGTTAAAATGTGCAACAATGAATGAATGAAAATCTAATTTTCCTGTAAGTTTTCATTAAAATCACAATTAAGATAAAAATGTTTAAAAAGGAAATGATTTCTTAAGATCAGAGAAATAAGATTTCAAATATGTGAACAGCAGTTGGTTTGAAACCAGCAATCATAAAGCAACTGTAACAAAACAGCTTTCTTTTTTTAAAAAAATTATTAATTTTAATGAACATTTACAGAGATTTTGGATTTCTGTTCATTCATTTTGCACTTTTTCTCTACCCTTCCCCCACCCCAGTTCATTCCTCTCTTTGAAAAGCAAAAGATAAACTTCTTCATTGGTATATAATCCCCTGCCCCAAATGCACTCCACTATGCAGCCTTAATTCTGAATTCCTGTGATAATTATAATACCCTATCATATATCACTTTTAAACTTTTCTCTCCCTCATTTGTTTCAATTCTGTATACATAATGTATAAAAAAACTTTCTAGGGAGCTCTGGTGGCCTACTAGCAAGAAGCTTCACTGAAATCCCAGAGGTGCACGGTTCAAATCCACCAGATGCTCTGCTGGAGAAGGAGGGACAATCTCCTCCTGTACCAGTCAGATCCGATTTGAAGGTACAGACACACACACACACACACACACACACACACACACTTAAAAGAAAAACAACAACAACCACCAAAACACAGCTTTCTATGTATTGTTATTGTCGTCATCGTTGTCGTTGTTGCTGTTGTGTACCATCCAGTCAGAGCTGACCCATAACTGACCCTGCAGCAGTTTCTCAGAGGCAGTAATTCATGGAAGGAAATTGTCCATCCTTCTGCCATGGAGCAGCTGGTGAATTCAAACAGCATGCCTTTGGGATTGCAACACAAATCTTACCACTAGGTCACCAGCGCTTTCTAGAAATTCTACATACTAAAGAACTCTGATGGCTTAGTGGCAAGGAATTGCACTGCCAACTCAAAGGCATAAAATTCGAATCTACCAGCCACTCCTCAAAAGAAGTATGGACAATTTCTGAAATCTCATTAGAGGGTCAGTTTATAGTCCATTCCAACTTGATGGCTCATGATACCAGTAACAACATTATCCTGATCTAGATGGGAAACAGAATTTTGAAATTATTTAATGATCTTCAATAAACTAATATAACTACATATCAAATATTTCAATAGATTTCTTTCAAAATTATCTCTTTAAAACAAAATACATTGTAATTAAAATCATGTAGCAAAACATGCACTAATCCACTAATATATAGGTATTTTCAGTGACATTGGTTACATTCTTCAGCCTGTATAATAATTTTCATTCCCATTTAATGACTTGTTGCTCCACATTAACATAAACATGCTATTTATAATAAATAGCACTGTTGATTCTACTTTTAACTTTATAGGGGACCACAACAATCTTCTACACAACATTTGTGTCACTTTTCACTCATTTAGATAATTTTTTAAAATGTTTTATTGTTGTTGTTTACCGTTGAATCAGATCTGACTGGCACAGAGGAGTTTGCCTCTCGTCCAGCGGAGAATCTAGCATTTCTTCAAGATTACAGTGCAGCTTCTTGCCACTAGGACACCAGAGCTCCCTGTCACTTTGCATTCAACCAGCAATGGATAAGGATACTAATTTCTGCACATACATCCTCATTAGTATTTATTTTATTTAATTTTAA
>NW_006399906.1:6657206-6658433 GCF_000299155.1 Elephantulus edwardii | reverse complement strand
AAGGTTGGTGTGTTCATTTGCAACAAATTTCAGGCTCAATGATTAGTATAATTAACGGCAACAGAAGAGACACCATGTCTAACCTTATAGGGATCAGTTTTACATTTTAGATGTTGATGAGGACAGATCCCCTTGTGGATTTAGTGGAATTCATACTCAGCTACTCCCAAACCTCCTGGCTCCTTTTACATTAACTCAACAATAATGAGTGAGAGAGTTACTAAATGAGTTAATTTGCAGCATACATTCTAAAATTCCTTAAACATGTAACCCATGAATCTTGGAAGCTTCTCACAGATTATTTCCTCTAATAGGAAAAAGAACTGAGGAGTTGACAGCATATTACAGAGTCATAAACTGAGCTTCTATTTTGTGTAATAACAAAATTTCAAGTTCAGTTACAAAAGAACTGAGGATATGGACAGTTTAACCATTAAGAGTGTCTTAAAACTTGGAGAGGGATAGAACATTGAGTGATCTAATGCTTTAGAAAAAATGTGTTGGTAGCACTAGGCTCTGAATGTACTATTTTGCAAAGTATAAGACACTGGGCTTTCAGGACATTGAGGAGAAAAATAGTTCCTAGGACTTTGATAGATCTCTCTCTCTTAAGTGATAATTATAATAGCATTTAGAAATATAATTTTGGAGATAATAAGACAACAATAGTTTGAACAAATGCATAAAAATAAAGAAGATAAAAGAACACTGTTGTTGTGTACAACAGGGTTGGGACCAACCCGTAGATGACCTTACAGTGGGTTTTCAGAGGCAGTGATTCACATGGGAGGAGATTGCCCATCCTTCTCCTGTGGAGCAGCAGGTGGCCTCGAAATGCCTGCTGTCAGGTGTGCAGTACACCTTTTTGCCACTAGACCACCACTACATGTTGCATTAAAAACATCATTAATTTAAAAAAATTAAAAATGTAATATTAGGTAGTCACGAGATTGTATAAAGTAACTTTTAACAAAAGAGCTTTTCATTCTTTCTGAATAGTAAAGAATATTCATATAGAAGTGGATGGGTGTCCTGGTCGATGGTGGAGCAGGGAAATAAGGGGGTAAAGATGCGTGTGAGAAAGGCAGGGACAACACTGACACTAAAGTTAACGCCGCAATAAGGGATATACCTTTAACATGCTGGTCTGTCTGATACGTCTCTAAATCTGAACATTCACATTAAGACAGACTAGGAAGAAGGATTGGCCATCCACTTCTGAAATAG
>NW_006399906.1:6640745-6654461 GCF_000299155.1 Elephantulus edwardii | reverse complement strand
CCTTGGAGAAGGACATCATGCTTGGGAGGGTGGAGGGACGGTGCAGGAGAGGAAGGCCCTCTATGAGGTGCATTGATTCAGTGACTGGGATAATTGGAATGGGAGTGTCAGAGACAGTGCGATTGGCACAGGACAGAGCGGAGTTTAGGGCTGTTGTATATAGGGTCGCTATGAGTCGCAAGTGACTCGACGGCACATAACAGCAACAACAACAACAATTTAAACTGAGTCTTGTTCTTTCACTTATAAAAGGCAAAGAGTAGGTAGAATTTGGTTAAATTTATACTCTGTCATGTGCTTATGGAAACCTCAGTAAGCACCTAATCTCCTACTGTTTGAATTCTGAGACTAACATTTAGTTTATCGTAACAGCTTTGCATAAGATCCCTTTAATTTTATGTCACATTTTGGAGTTGTTTTCAGAAAATAAGGAAGTCAGACCTACAAAAAGTATATATGTTTTAAAGTGTAAAAATAATAGCCATGTTTCAGTTTAAATAAACATGTTTCTTTAGCACAAACACCATGCAATTATACAACTTACAATGAAGGCTGTAGTTGCTGTAACAGTGAATACAATAGAATTGTAAAATTAATTCTCAAACTTATTTAATGTTTAATGTTTTAAAACCACCCTGTATTTTATAAGAACAATTTAGACAGTTTATTATCATAAAGATTTACAAGTAGGCAAATCTAATAGAAGATTAGTATGAATTAGATTCAACTTAACAACAATGGGTTTGGTTTGTATTTTAGTATTTCTGAACGGTGATCTCCCCTTTACTCATTTTACAAGTGTGGAAAAGAAAGAGGAATATTAGACCCTTTGAGACAAAGTCACTTGACAAGGGTCACTAAATAAATCAAGGGAAATCAGTTCTAAGCCAATGGTTTGTCTTTGGATGTTGTTATGATTGTTTATGTTAGAGTCAGAAATGACTCATAGCTGACACTCCATTGGATTTTCAGAGGCATTGAATGCATCTTTCTCCTATGGAAGAGCTGATGAATTAGACCTACAGACCTTGGGTAAGCAGTAAAACTATTTCTGATGAAGCTCCACAAAATATCTTTCTGATTTCATACTAGAAGCAAAAATATTATCTATACAGTGTTACTGAAATACACTGTTAGAACTGTTTCTCTATTTTTATGTGTATCTCTTCATTAATTTGTATGTATCTAGACAATATTAAGATGCGGCGTATTTCTAGGTACAGTTGAATATATAATGGCATGAGCTTGTTTTTTATCCATGGGTGGGTATAATTAATATTTTATAAGACCAGCCCATGAGCACTTGTTCATATGATTTTCATTTTCTTAACTGTCATATAATTTGACTTTTTGAGGTTGTTCGATTTTGTACCAATATATCTGAGTAAAGCCTGTTTCCTGAATTCATTTATTATTAGTCATTGGCTCTGACATTTTTAATAGTCCTCCATGTTGAGAACTACTTTATTTGATTTAAAGAGGTAGACAAGTTATATTAACTTTTGTAAAGGCATTTCTTTCCATTTCCACCCACTTAAACTGTTGCTTTGAAATACTGCTTTTAATAAAGTTTATTCTTTGATCGCATAACCAGCGTATAAAAAATATTCAGCCCTCAGAAACTACTGATTATGTTTTAATTCAGAGGGATATGCTGGTAATTAAATCACTGTTTGTTTGTTGTTTTTTTTTTTAAAGAAACAAAAAAATCCCTCTTGAATATAAGTGAACATCAGAGCTCCCTGATTTAAGTTGAAGCATCAGTGGGATAATTAGTAGTTGAAAAGTTTAATATGGCTTCAGGATTAAAGAGAGACTCATCAACAATCTCTATCTATTATGCAGATAATTGGTCCAAGAACAAATATATCTGATTCTGAAGGAGTACAACTAGGGTGATCCTTAGAAGCAAGGATAATTAGACTTTATCTCAAATAGGTCAGTTATGCTTTCAGGAAAAGTGAGTCCTTGGAAAAAGACTAGGAAAAGTGAGGGTCAAAGAAGAAAGGTAGATCTTCAACAACATATGACTCATCTTGGTGGCTATAACAATGGACTTGACCATAGTAGAACTTGTGGTAATGGGAAAAGATAAGGGCAAAGTTGCAGTAGTGGACTTGATAGTACATGACATCAATAACAACACTACATTTTAGATCAAAGAAGACTGTGAACACTGGAACTGTACAGCTTTGGAAATATTCTTTAACAACCTCATATATGAGTGTCTTGACAATTTTTCAGATTTTTTGGTTTTTCCTGAAGATGAAAAAACACACACGGAGCTTTCAAGTTTATTTCAATTTCTAGGGGCTATAAAAATAGAATAGAATTAATTTATATGATTTTCAGGAGGCATATTACATTGGGCAAGTATGCTGTGAGGGACTTCTCCAAAATATTTCAGACCAATAATGTTAATTTGAAGACTTAAGTGTGCCTGATTTAAATCATAGCCTTTTGAATCACTGCTATAAATTTGAGAACTGGACAATGGATAAGAATGGAAGAAGTGATGTCTTTGAATGTGCTGGAGAAGAGTACTGAATATCACTAAAAGAACAAACATATGTTTTGGAAAAAGTGAAACCAGAGTACTTCTTAGAGGTAAAGTTTCATCTCTCATGCTTTAGATATGCTGCCAGGAGAGGCTGTTAATTAGAAAGGGACATGCCTGAAAAGATTGGAGGTCAGTAAAAGAAAGGAAGAGCCCCAGTGAAAGAAAATGATGCAGTGACTGCAGCAATGGGCCCCAGGAATCAGGTAAGTTGTTCATAGGGTCATTGAGTCATACCCAGCTCAATAGATCTTAACAGTAACAGCAACAATGTACGTTTTCTAAGACTGTTTTACATAAACAGATTGTTTATGTAAACCTTTCTCCAGAAGAGCAGGCATTTACGGTTTTCTTTTAAACGGTCAAAATTTCATTGGGCAGTTATGTGCTTTTAATCACTCTGTTGTCAAGCTACTCTGTGTGCGCATGCCTCTGTGTGTCTGTGTGTGTAGGTGTATGTATGTGTATATATGTATGTGTGTGTGTGTATAAATATGATTGTTGTTATGTGCTAGCAAGTTGACTAAAACTCATAGTAACCCTAGAAACAATGGATCTGAGCTTTGCCCTATCCTGAACCAGTCTCACCATATCCAACACACCTGACCCCATTACCACGGTCACTGTGTCAATTAATTTCATTGGAAGTCTTAATCTCTTGCACTGACCTTCTACTTTTCTAAGCATGATATCCTTCTCCAAGAACTGACCCCCTGCTAACATGCTCAAAGTATTTATTTCCGTTGTTAGAAAGGAGTAACCTGTTTTCACTTTCTCCAAGAACCAATTTGTTCTCCTGGAAACATATGGTATGCTTAATACTCTCCAGCACCACAACTCAAAATCAATTCTTCTCTTACTTGGTAATAGTTCAGCTCTCATATGCATAGTAATTGAGAAGACCATGATTTGAGTTAGGTACACTTTCATCTTCAGACTGATAATATTATTGCATTGTAGCCACTAGAGAGAACATTGGATGCAAATTTTTCCAATGCAACTGATCTTTTGATTTCTTGACTAGTGGTGCCAAGGGTTAAGTGTGATCTAAGCAAGGTAGAAGTAGTAACACTTTTAATTCTTATTGGCTTAGTGATGGGATTTTGATTTTACTGATGTTGAGATGCAATCCATATTGAAAGTAATAGTCCTTCAAGTCCTCTTTATTTTCCATGAGCAAGGTTGTGTTATTTACATAAGGCAATTTGTTGATAACTCTTCCTCCTATGCTTATGCCACATTCTTCTTTAAAAATCTAACTTCTTGAATGATCTATTCAGCATACAGACTGAGAAGGTATGGAGAAAGGATCAGTCAGTGACACACTCATTCCTTGATTTTGGATCATGCAGTGTTCCCTTGCTCTGCTCAGACAAGAGTTTCATGACCTAGGTATTTTGTTGTTGTATAACATTGAGTGAGAACCAGCTCATAATTGACCCTCTAGCTGGTTTTCAGAGACAGTAAATCTCATGAGGAAAGATTGCTCGTCTATCTTTCCTGGAGCAGCTGGAGGATTTAAACTGTTTGCCTTCAGGATTGCAGCACAGCCTCTTACCAGTAGGCCACCAGAGCTTGCAATCTAGGTATAAGTTTCATATGAGTACAGGCAAGTGTTCCTGGGAGTCTCTTTCTTTTCAACTTCAAGAATAATTTATTGTGATCCACACAGTTTAATTTCCTGTAATAGTCAATAAAAAAACAAATAAACAACCTTCTGTTACTCTCCGATTTTTATCTTACATCAGCAATGATTTCTCTTTTTCCATGGTCTCTTCAAAATCCACTTTGTATTTCTGACAGTTCTCTGTTGTTTTACTTTTAGCCATTTATTGAAGAGTCCTAAGCAAGATTTTGCTTGTATGTAATATTAATCACATTGTTCAATAATTTTCACATTATGTTGGATCACCATTTTGTAAATGGGAATAAATCTAAATCTCTTCCAGTCAGTAGACCAGGCAGCTTTGTTCACGTTTTCCTGTGGAGCACATCTTGTGAGCACATCCATGACTATATGTGTTTGTTGAAATAAGTCAGTTGGTATTTCATAAGTTCCTGGGATTTTATTTTTTCTCCAAAGTATTCAGAACATCTTGAACATCTTCCTTTATATAAGAACTTGATCATGTGTTCCTTTCTGAAATGATTTTGTGTCAGTCAATTCTTTTTGGTTCCTGGATCATTCAATTTTCAGTATTACTCGATGTTTAAATTTGTTACTCAATTTACTCAGCTTGAGAAATGCCAAGCAAGTTCTTTCTTTTTGATCTTGTGACTTCAGTTCTTTGCACATATTGTTGTACTATGTTCCTTTGTCTTCACAAGCACCCTTTTGAATAACAATTGGGAAAACGTAGAGCGATTTTGAAAGAACAGTATGTTAATAATTAAAATGACATGGGGCCTTGAAAAATAATTTTAAAAAGAACACTTATAATTCCACTTAAAAATAAAACAAGTGTTATAAATTTATCCTAGAAAAAGAACATTTTAAGTTTATACTGCCGAATCTCTTTTGTTCTCAGAAGTGTCCAGAAGCAAATAATATCATTTCTTCTACATTTCGGTGGGAAAAATCAGGCAATCTCCTTTTATAAAATTCAATGCCTCTGAAAAACTACTGGAGAGATAACGAAGTTAGTTTCCAACATCACAAAATAATAAAATTCTCCAAGCCAATAAGTCAGTATTTTTTTCCTCTTAATTTTCTTCTTGGAAACACAAGTTAAATATTAACAAAACCATCATTGTGAAAATCTTTAAGTAAATCGAATATACATATTCTCTAGTTGGAGAAGCAGGTTATTAGAAGACAATAATTAGTGGAAAAAAATCAGTAAAGAAACTAGAAAGATAAGAAATAAAATTTGATATTTTATGGTATTTATAAATTGGATCATATTAAAGCAGGCATCAGTACCTTTAAGTGGAACTCTACACATATACACTGATCTGAATCTCACCTTCCAAACTGCTAAGTTTTTAATAAAATAATACCATTTTTCCTCATCCTGAAAAACTGACTGAAAATGAGTATAAGCACAGCAGAAATGAAGGATGGAATAAGATTGAGCAAAGTTTCTATCTATTCTGTGCAGGGTAACACAGATTATATCGACAGCATCTAAACATGAAAACCTGTGTATCCCTTAGTATGTATATATGTTGGTAGCAACAGAGATCTAGATCTGTATACTTCTACTTCAGCTTATCTAGATCAGAAACATAATACTTTTACAGTTTAAGAATTTGAGGAAATAGATAAAACCTTAGAAGGTTTTATAAACTAAATTAGAACAATTTTCTTCCTCTTTGGATCATAACATATTATGGCTAAGATTTAGAAAAATGAAAAACCCAGAACACTTAAGTGTGCTCTCTTGAAACTCACACAGAGACAGAGTAGCAGTTGCATGGTTTAAAATCAGAAAAGTTGCAAGTCAAAGTTGTAGCTTTTTTCTATACCTAGTCCACCTATATTCAGAACAAATCATTTGAAAAAGTGTACTATATGAAGAAGAGACAGGTCTCTGTTCTCTGATGAAAAGAATGGTGAATACAACTCCAGCTGCATGAAAACCTTCAACAAAGTTAATTTTAAGAGCTATGTTGTACTGCCATCAATTATTTAAATTCCTTTCTTTTAAAATAGAGTTGACTTTCTGAATTAAAAACAAAAAATAATGCACCATATTTTAAAAATGTTAACTTTTTAAAAGTGACACACACATTGTCACACACACACACACACACACACACACACACACCCTTAATCTTGAACATTAAGTTAATCCATATATATTGTAATGTTACATATCATAGAGTCAGAATTGACTAATAGTTGACCATACAGTAGGTTTTCAGAGGCAGTTAATAATATGTAACAATATGGGGGGGGATTGTCCATCATTTTTCATGGAGACGCTGTTCAGTTCTGATGAGGTGCCTTTGAGTTAACAGTACACTCCCTTACCCCTAAGCTACATATAACCGATGTAGTCTACTGGTTAGGAGCTGCACTGCAATTGCAAGGGCACCTAGTTTGAATCTACCAGCTGCTCTGAGGAAAAAGGATGGAAATCTCCTCCTGTGTGATTTACTGTCTCTGTAAACCCACCAGAAGGTCAGATATGTGTCAGTTCCAACTTTACAGCACACAACAGCAATAGTTATTGAAAGCTACAGGTGTATATTAGGAGACCTTGAATAAAACAAACATAAGTCTATGCTCTACTAGCTTCAGAGTAGGTAGTCTGAACTCACATAGGAAATCCTAGGGAAATAAACCTGGTGATATAGTTATAAAAGATCAGCCTTGGAATCCTTGTGGAGGAATTCTACACTGAACACATAAGGTATTGTTGGTTTTGTCAGGTGCTATCCAGTTGAATACAACTTAGAGTAGCCCTATGAACAACAGATCTTAACTCTATCCCATCCTGTTCTACCCTCAAAATCTCTAACACACTCAAGCTCATTGCTTCAGTCACAATGTCAATCCATCACATTGAGGGTGTTTCTTTAATTGATTTTCTGCTTTTCCAAAGAAAACCTCTCCTAACAACATGGCCATAATGTCTGAAATGAAGTTTCATCATTCTTGACTCTAAGAAGCACTCTGGTCACATTTTTGCAAACCCTATCTGTCTGGTTTTTAGGCATTACACAGAATACTTAGAAATTTTCTCTAACATCACAATTCAAAGCCATCAATTCTTCTTCTATCATCCTTCTTCAATGTCCAGATCTCAGATGTGTAGCAAGTGAAAAGACAGTGGCTTGAATAACATGCACCTTACTCTTTAAACCAATACCATTACTTCTCAGTAATTTGGATAGATTCTAACAGCAGCTTTGCCCTATATCACCAGCAATATACCTCCCGATCTCCTGACTGCTCATACCAAGGGTGTTGATTGTGGATACTAGCAAGATAAAATCATTGACAATTTCAACCTTTTCTCCATCTATCATGATGTTTCCTATTGATCCAAGTCTAGGGATTTTTGTCCTCTACAGTAAGTGTCTCAAGTACTCCTCCTTATTTCAGCAAGTAAGGTTGTGTCATAGGGTCACCTTAAGTTGAGATCTACTTTATAGTAACTAATAACAAGCCTCAAATTACCTCTTCTACCCTCTTGTCTACCTCTATGCAGACTCTCTTTTTGAAATATGAGAATAAAGATTTAAATTACTTTCACTTAATCTTATAAGCATAATATCATTTGCTCTTGTAACATTGACTTCAGAATTGAATAGCTTCCTGACATTTTTATGTAGTCCCAGTGTCAAGTAATTTGTGTTGCTAAGTCCCCTTGTTTGAAATTTATAACCATTTTTTAATATCCAATATTCTTTCCTACAGCAAATAACTCAAATTCTTAGTTACTAACATCTTTTTTCACGTCTAACTACCATATTTATTACATCCACATATATTTCTGCTTTTAAAGTGCATTTTGAATCTTGACAATAAACAGAGAATCCAAGCCAGAAAAATCCCATGGCATATTACATTGTATTAAGTAGTTCCTCTCTAATTATATCTACTTTTCTATAAAGTAATGTAATAAAACTATTAACCTGCATCGTATATATATATATATATATAAATGTTTAGTAAAGTTATTAGTTATGTTACAATTTCTGTTTATCACTCATAAAAGGAAAGATAACAAGACCTGTTGCTTTTGTTATGTGCAATCTCATCAAGGGTCTTCCTCTCCTGTGTCGTCCCTCCATTCTCCCAAACATGATGTCCCTCTCAAAGGACCAGTCCCTCCTTGCAAAATGCCCTAAGTATGTCAGACGAAGCTTCAGAATCCTTGACTCCAAGGAGCATTCCAGCTTCACCCTCTCCAGGACAAACCTGCTTGTTCTCTTAGCATGGTATCTCTGAATCCATGGTATATTCAACACTGTTCTCCAGCACCACAGCTCAAAGGCATCCGTTCTCTTTCTATCATCCCTAGTCACTGTCCAATTCTTCGAAATATAGCACTTAATTGAGAAGACTATAGCCCAGATCAGGCACACCTTAGTCTCCAGCCTGACGTCGTTGTTCTTCAGTACTTTTGAGAGGTCCCTGACAACTGACTTTCCAGTGCAATTAGTCTCTTGATTTCCTGGCTGCTGGTACCAAGAGTGTTGAATGTGGAGTCAAGTAAACTTAAACTGCTACCTATCTCAATCTCTTCACTGTCCATACTGATCTGATGCTGCCAGTTTGCCTAGTGGTGAGAATTTCTGTTTTCTTGATGTTGAACTTCAATACATATTGAAGGCTGTAGTCGTTGACGTTCTACATCAAACAATTCAGGCCCTCCTCGGTTTCAGAAAGCAGAGTTGTGTCATCTGCATAAAACAGGTTGTTGATGAAGCTTCTGCCAATCCTGATGCCACATTCCTCCTCATACAGCCCAGCATCTCGGATGATCTGTTCTGCATACAGATTGAAAAGATATGGAGATGAATACATCCCTGGCAGACACCCTATGGAGGAAATATTGAGACACAATGCGTTCATCTTTTATCCATACACAATACATTTAGTTCCAGCAGTAAGGAGATTAGCTGACGTATTATTGGATAGGGAAATTCTGTAGTCAGGGACCTATTGAAATTATTTGGGAGTAGTGAAATCAGTTTGAGAACTAAAGTGTACCTGACTTAGTCCATAATCATTTTAATCACTTTATTTACAGCCAAGAATTGGGCATGACTAAGAATGGCAGAAGAAAAATTTATGCCTTTGAGTTGTGGTATTGGAGAAGAGTGCTGACTAACCCATGGGTGTATGAAGGAACAAACAGATATGTCTTGGAGAAAGTGTAGCCTGAGTGCTTCTTTGAGTCAAAGATAATGAAGCTTTTTCCCACGTAGTTTTTATCTGTTGCTAGGGGAGGTTATTACTTGGAAGTCATGGTTGGGAAGATGGACAGTCAGTGAAGGAGGCGAAGACACTCAACAAGATGAGTTGACATTCTGACTAAAGCGGTAGACTTGAATGTGTTGGAGATTGTGAGGATGGCATCGTTGTTGTTGTTGTTGTTATGTACCGTCGAGTCGTTTGCGACTGATAGCTTCCCTATGTACAACAGCCCTAAACCCTGCTCTGTTGCCTCTGACACATCCATCCCGATTACCCCAGTCACTGCATCAGTCCACCTCATAGAGGGTCTTCCTCTCCTGCGCTGTCCCTCTACCCTACCAAGCATGATGTCCCTCTCCAAGGACCGGTCTCTCCTTACAACATGTCCAAAGTATGTCAGGCGAAGCCCCAGAATCCTTGCCTCCAAGGAGTAACCTGGTTTAACCCTCTCTAGGATGGATATGTTTGTTTTCTTGGCAGTCCATGGAACATTCAATACTCTTCTCCAGCACCACAGCTTAAAGGCGTCAATTCTCCTTGTATTCTCCCTAGTCATAGTCCAACTCTCCGATGCATAACAAGTGATTGCAAAGACCATGGCCTGTATCAGGCGCACCCTAGTCTCCAGAGAGACACCATTGCTCTTGAGTACTTTAGAGAGGTTAGGAAAATATTCAAGGATCAATAATCATGCTTGGTTAGATGACTCCTAATAACAACAAGAACAAGGGCAAGAAAAACAACAACTCTATGGGTCTGTGTGATCTGTGAGGTATCAAATGGGATTTTGAATCCAGTAAAGGAGTAGTTGGAGGGCAGCCGTCTGGTCAACAGATTGGAAGAGGTCCATATTTGTTTCCATTCCCAAGAAAGGTGATCCAACTGAATGTGAAGAATATCAAATAACATCCTTAACATATGCATGCAAAATACTGCTGACGATCATTCAAAATTTGTTAGAATAGTACATAGATAGAGAACTGCCAGAAATTCAATCAAGATTTTGAAGAGGCCATGGCACCAGGGATATCATTGTTGATGTCAGATGAATCCTGGCTTAAAGCAAAGACTATCAGAAGCAGATCTATTTTATTGATTGTACAAAGGAATTTAACTGTGTGGGTTATAATACTTTGTGACTGACATCAAGAAGAATGGGAAATCCCAGAACACTTAATTGTGTTCATGCATAACCAGTACCTAGACAAGGAAGATGTTATGTGAATAAACCAAGGAAATATTCCATGTCTTAAAATTAAGAAGGGAATGAATCAGGGTTGAATTCTTTCTCCATGACTATTCAAACTGTATGGTGAGCTAACTCTTTGTGAAGATGGATTCTATGAAGAGAACCATGGCATCAAGATCAAAGGGAGACTCACAAATAAACTGCATTATTGAGACAACACAATAATGTTTGCTGAAAGTGAGGAAGACTTGTTGCAGAAGATCAAGAAATGTAGTCTTCAATATGGATTGCATCTCAATGTCAAAAAAATAGATTCTTTCCGTTGGACTTATAGGCAACATCATGGTGGATGGAGAAGAGATTGAAACTGTCAATAATTCATCTTACTTGGATGCACAATTAACAACTTTGGTGCCAGCAATCAAGCAATCAGGAGACATATTCCACCGGGAAAATCTACAGTTAGGAACCTCTCCAAATTGTTCAGGAGTAATGGTATCAGTTTGAGGATTAAGGTACATCTAATTGAGTCCATGGTCTTTCTAATCACTTTCTATGAATCTGAGAGCTGGGCAATAGATAAGAATAACAGAAGAATTAATACCTGTGAGCTGTGGTGTTGGGGAAGAGCACTAAACATCCCGTGGGTTGACAAAAGACCAAATAAATATGTATTGATAAGATTGCAGCCAATGTACTTTTTGGAGGCAAGGAAGATGTGGCTTCACCTCACATACTTCAGACATGTTGGTAGCAGGGGCTATTCATGGGAGACAAAATTGATGCTTGGAAGGATGGAGTGCTGGCAAAGAAGAAGAAGACCTTCAACAACCTTAATTCAAGGGTGACCGCCGCACTGAGCTCCAATGTCTTGAGGAAGTGTTAGGGTAGCACAGGATAAGATAGGGTTCAGATTTCTTGTTTATAGGATTGGTATGTGTTGGACTTGACTTAATGGTGCCTAGCAACAACAACAACAAAGACTTAAGCAGTAAGGTCTGAAGGAACTGGCAAGAAACAAGGCACCAGGAATTAATGGAATACAAGTTGATATATTTCAAAAGCAGATGCTGCCCTGGATGTGCTCCCCAGATTGTACCAAGAATTTTGTAGGGCCACTTCCAGGACAACTTACTGAAAGAGATCCAGTGGAGGGAAGACAGAGAAGGAGGGAATGAATGATGTCTGCTGCATTGAAGATGAGGGAGGGAACTGTTTGAAAGGGATATATGATTGGATATTGTTGTCATGACAGGCGTCCAGAGTGAAGGCTGCACAGTGGGGTGGACTTGGGGGGGAGTGATTGCATAGTGTTGGAAGGGTTCTTCTTTTCATTTTGGGGGAGAAGAATGAATTGGGGAAGAGGGGATGGGCTGTGAGAGAGGTGCAAAAATGAATGAGTGGAGATGCTAGGTCTCTGTAGATTTTCATTAAAATTAATTTAAGAAGTTGTTCTGACAGAGTGTGGAAATTATTGAACAATGTCATACATAAGCAAAATCCTGCTGAAGATTATCCAAAAATGAATGGAACAATGAGGGAGAGAAATATTTAAAGGAATATATAATTAGACTTTATATTTAAGACAACGGTCCAGAATAAGAGGTACATTGCAGAGAGAAGTGGAGGAGGAAGAGAAGTGGAGGAGTGAGAAAATTATGCAATAGTGAATAAATATGAAAAAGAATGTAAACTGGGGGAGGAAGAAAGAAGGGGGAAGGAAGAAAATGTTCAATGAATGAAAGAATGAAATTCCAACTTTTCTATAAACTTTTGTTAAAATCACATTTAAAATAAAATATTTTCAAAAATTGATCAAGAAAATAACTGAAGCAGTATGTCAACACAGAGCAACTAGAAATACAAGCTGGGTTTAGAAGAAGTCATGTCACTAGGGATGTTATTGCTGATGTTAGATATATCTTGGCTGAAAGCACTGACTGCCAGAGGCATTTCTATATGTGTTTCATTGATTTTGCAAGAGTATTTTGCTATGAATATCACAACAAATTGTAGCTAACCTTAAAAGATAATAAGAATACCAGAACACTTGAGTGTGCTCATATGAAACCTATACTTGGACAACAAAGCAATTGTCAAAACAGAACAAGAAAACACTACATGGTACAAGTTAGGAAAAAAGAACCTCAGTGTCTCCTGTATCCATACATTTTCAATAAATATGTAGAACAGATAATTCTGTTGTTATTATGTGTCATCGGGTTGCCTGTGACTCATAGCAACTAATGTACAACAGCACTAAGCCCTGCTCTACCCTGTGATAATCTTACTATCTTTGACACACCTACCCGCATTACTCTAGACACTGATACAATCCATCTCATTGAGGGTCTTCCTCTCCAGCGCTGTCCCTCCAATCTCACAAGCATGACATCCCTCTCCAAGGACTGGTCCCTCCTTGCAACATGTCCAAAGAATGTAAGAGGAAGCTTCAGAATCCTTACCTCAAAAGAGTTGTTGTTGTTGTTGTTGATGTGTGCCTTCGAGTTGCTTGCGACTCGTAGCGACGCTATGTACAACAGCCCTAAACTCTGCAGTGTCGTGGGTCAATCACACTGTCTCTGACACTCCCATCCCAATTATCCCAGTCACTGAATCAATCCACCTCATAGAGGGCCTTCCCCTCCTGAGCCGTCCCTCCACCCTCCCAAGCATGATGTCCTTCTCCAAAGACCGGTCTCTCCTCATAACATGTCCAAAGTATGTTAGACAGAGCCCCAGAATCCTTGCCTCGAAGGAGCCACTCGGTTTGACCCCTTCTAGGATGAATCTGTTTGTTTTCCTAGCAGTCCATGGGAATCTCAATACTCTTCTCCAGCACCACAGCTCAAAGACAACTATTCTCCTTCTATCCTCTTTAGTCATTGTCCAACTCTCTGATGCATAACAAGTGATTGCAAAGACCATGGCCTGTGTCAAACGCACCTGCTCTTCAGTACTTTGGAGAGGTCCCTAACAACAGACTTTCCCAAGGCAATGCACCTTTTAATTTCCTGGCTACTGGTGCCAAGAGTGTTGACTGTGGAGCCAAGCAAACTAAAGCTGTGTACAATCTCAATCTCTTCACCATCCATC
>NW_006399906.1:6620037-6640055 GCF_000299155.1 Elephantulus edwardii | reverse complement strand
GTTCTCCAGATTTCTTGGCACAACTTGGTGAGCACATCCAGGGCAGCATCTGTTAGGTGAAATATGTCAATTGCTATACCATCTATTTCTGGAGCCTTATTTTTTGCCATTTCCTTCAAAGCAGCCTGAACTTCTTCTTTCATCACCATAGTCTCTAAACCTCCAAAGAGTAGCCTGGCTTAAACCTCTTCAGGACGAACTTGTTTGTTCTCCTACAAGTAAGTGGTATATTCAATACTCTTCTCTGGTACCACAACACAAATGCATCAATTTACTGTCTATCATCTCTAGTCATTGCTCAGTTCCCTGATGCAGAGCGAGTTATTGCAAAGACCAGGGCCTGTATCTGGCACATCTTAGACTCCAGACTGACATGGTTGCTTTTCAGTACTTTGGAGAGGTCTCTGACAAGACTTTCCCAATGCAATTCATCTTTTAATTTCCTGAATGCTGGTATCAAGAGTGTTGATTGTAGAGCCAAGCAATCTGAAGCTGTTAACAATCTCAATCTCTTTACCATCTATCATGATGCTACCAATCAGCCCAGTGGTTATAATCTTTGTTTTATTGATGTGGAACTTCAATCCATATTGAAGGCTGCAGTCCTTGACCCTCTGCAGCAAGTGTTTCAGGTCCTTCTCAGTTTCAGCAAGCAGGGTTCTGTCATATGCATAATGCAGGTTGTTGATGAGGTTACCTCCAATCCTGATGCCACATTTCTCCTCATAGAGCCCAGCCTCCCAGATAATATGTTCCGCATATAGATTGAAAAAATATGGAGATAGGACACATTCTTGGTGTACACTCCTCCCAATTTTGAATCTTGTAGTGTTTCCTTGTTCTGTTCTGACAACTACCTCCTAGTTCAAGTTTCACATAAGCACAGTCTAGTAATTTGGGATTTCTATTCTTCTCAGAGTCAGCCACAGTTTTTGGTGATCCACATACTCAAATGTCTTGGTATAGTCAATGCAATACAGATAAACTTTCCTCTGGTATTCTCTTATTTCAGCCAAGATCCATCTGACATAAGCTATAATAACCTTAGTACCATGGCCTCTTCTTAACCCAGCCTGCACTTCAGGCCGTTCTCTGTTGATGTGCTGTTCCATTTGTTTTTGGATAATCCTTAGCAGAATCTTGCTCTCATATGATATCAGTGATACTGTTCAATAATTTTCACACTCATAGCAATCTTGTGAACAAAAAATTTGAATTCTCTTCTGTTCTACACCATATTCACACATCCTGACAGACAAGAACCCATCGCAGTCACCATGTCAATCCACCTGGCTGAGGATTTTCCTCTCCTTCACTGACTCCACCTTTCCCAACATCATGTAATCGCATCTCCTAGAAATGTGTCCAAAGTATGTTAGGTGAAGCCTCATCATTCTGCCTCAGAAGAGCACTCTGGCTGCACCATCTCCAAGACATACCTGTTCATTTTCTTGGCATCCATGAGATGCTCAGTGCTTTTCTCCAGTACCACAGCTCAAACATATCAATTGTTTTGCTGTCATCCCTATTCATTGTTCTGGTATCATATTCATAGCTAGTAATCAGAAAGACTATGGCCTGAATCAGATGCACTTTAGTCCTCAAACTGACATCAGTATGCCTCAATAATTTGAAAAGGTTCCTAACTGCAGATTTACCCAGTGCAATGAATCTCCTTATTTCCTGACTCGTGCCACTATGAGTTAGGAAATCATCTTTAAATTAATTGCATTAGGAAAACTTGCTACAAGGGACTACTCTAGAGTGCTAAAGAGCAATAATGCCAGTTCAAAACTAGCGTACACCTGATCCAAGTCATGCTCTTCACATTTACTTGCTTTGTATCACCTAGCTAGGCAGTGAATTGAGATGATGGAAAAAAGAATCAATGCCTTTGAGTTGTGATGCTGGAGAAATAGAATGTCAAAGGAAAAGAACAAGTTTGCCCTGAGAGGGTGAAACCAAGTTTCTCCTTGGATTCAAGGATTCTGAAACTCTATCTTACATATTTTTGGAATGTTACCAAGAGAGACCAATTGGTAGGACAGAAGAGCAGTACAAGAGAGACAGACCCCAGATGAGATGGACTCACACTGTAAGTAGGGTAATGAGAGAAAGTATTTCAGAATCAACGAGATTGTCTCAAGATAGGGCACAGTTCAAAGCTACTGTGTACAGGGCCATTAAGATTCACAGACAATTAGATGTCACCTAAGAACAATGAAAAATAAGTAAAATTGATTTTAGGATTAGTAGAAAGAGATGTGGGAGTGTGAGGGACATGTCTGATCTCATGGGAATTGGTTTTGTGTTGTTCATGTTGTTGGCAGGGACAGTTTCCCTTTGTGAAGTTGGTAAATTTCAGACAGGACCATTGCCACATAGTCCTCTTTCTTGTTTACACACCTTCAACTGACTACATGTCAACATTAAGAAATCAAAAATTCCCACCACTGAAATTATGAGTAACACCATGATAGATGGAGAAAAGTTTCAAATTGGTAATGATTTCATCTTACTTCAATGCATAATCAATACTTTTGGTACTAGAAGTCAACAGATCGGGAGACATATTGCATTGGACAAGATAGATGTCAGCTTGAAGACTAAATTACACCTGATTCAATCCTTAATCTTTTCAATGACGTGTTATGAATCTGACAGCTGAACAATGAATAAGGGTCATAGAAGAATTGATGACTTTGAATGATGGTATTGGAGAAGAGAAATGAATATCTCATGGACTGCCAACAGAATAAATGGGAACATATGGGAAAAGTGCAGTCAGAATACTCCTTGAAGGTAAAGGTGCTGAAACATCTTCTCATATATTTTGGGAAGTTTGCTAGGTATTGTTATTCCACAGAGAATATCTTTATGCTTAGAAAAGTGTAGGGTCAGTGTGTGAGGAAAACCCTCAGTGAGATGAATTGTCACACTGACTACAAAATTGGGCATGTCAGACCTGATAAGAATGGCAGAATATAGAACAGGATTTATAAGTTTTTAAGCTGGAGTACTTATAAGTATTTATGAAATGGTCACTGACCTTATGAATAAGGTCACTCTGAGTGGTACACAAATCAATAGCACCAAACAACAATAACTTCTTTGGTCTATTTGTATTTTTTTTAATAATTTTAATGAATATTTACAGAGAATTTGGATTTCTATTCATTCATTGCTGCACTTCTCTCTATATTTATCTTTTAATGTAATTTTTATTGCCGCAAACTATGGGACAAAAAAATGTTGTAAAAGCTAATTTTAATGTAAATTTGTATAGGTCTTTATACTGAAAACATAATAATAAAAAATGTGTAACTAATTTCTAGATAAGGAAACTAAGATTGTATAAGTTTTGTGTCCTTAACTTGTACAAAGTGACACGAACATAGCTGAGCATTTAGGACACCTTGTACTCAGTCCAAAATCCTTTCCCTGACATTGTAATATTACAAGCTTATGACTAATTAGAGGAATATTTTGTTAGTTTTAAAGAATTCCAGAAATATTTATTGCTCAACTTTATATATATATATATTGATATTATTGTTTTACATTTGTGATTAATAGCTAGGTGTAATTAGATAAAATGCATAATTTACTGCATCTGCTATGTTTAATTTACTTTGCTAGAGTCTCAAGATTTTTGTGAAGCTTAAATAAACATTTTATATCAGCCTAAAATTTCTTTTTTCATGAATTAACTGTTGAGCACGAAATAGACAGTATTAATAAATTTTACAAGCTATGGTAAACATCAGCCACTAAAATTTGCTAATGCAGCATTTAAGCAGAAAGGATAGGTCAGGAGATTCAAAGTGATGACTGTGTACTATTGTTCATGCAAAACTATATTCCAAGTGACCAGGTCACTATAGAAACTAGATATAAATGTATGCATAATACATATTTTTCTGAATTTTATGCATTGAACTACCAAATTATATTAACTTTGCTTATATGCATTATTATTTCTACTACAAGTATAAACCATATTATATTCGAAGTTAGTTCAAAATACATGAGGAATGCTTAAATAATGAAATAGGAAGAGTACACAGACTTTGTCTCCTATAAGTCATTGAATATTTTTTAAGCTACCTATTTACATTTAAATTAAACTCATTTATTATATTATAATGACAATATATTAGGCATAATTTTATTTAACCTCCAAAGTTATGTCAGTTTAATATCAATTTTTAAATATATGGAAAAATTAAAATTCTTTTCTTTGTAAAATTGGCTTTTATAATTGGCTATTTTCATTTTTATTTCAAATCACTTTTTAATTGTTTTCCTTTTCAAAAAAATATATTAGAAAGTATTTAGTTACACATTATAATATTGATTAAAATATTATTTTTAGTAATCTTTCATTCAAGTAAGAAGAATTGTATCAAGCCAAAGTTATATATTGAAAAACAAATCTGTCTGTTGAGGTGTTTTGTGTCTTGTTTGGTTTTTGGTTTTGGTTTTAAATATCCTGTTCTCCATAGGTTAAGTGTAGAAGGGTGATTTATAGTGGATTCTGTTTTCATTCCCTTCTTCCTCAATATTCTAATTCCCTCATTAATGATTCATAATTTCTCCTTCACAGAAGTCTGTTTCTTCTCTCCTGATACTTTTTACTCTTCACTGAATATTTTTTCTGTTTTCAGTTTCGGTTTTTCAGGTATTATTTTGCACCTTAAATTATGCTTGGTGATTAAGATCGTATATATATCTTCAGGTTTTGTGGGTATATTTGGACATATTAGATAATATAACATAAAATTGTGGCAAGTTCAAGTAATAAAAGGACTACTCAGAAAAACTCAATGAGTTCTGGTTGGAAAAAATCTAAAAGTGATTTTTCATTAAACGAAAGATAATTTAGAGAACTTCAAGTGAAAGAATAAATTGGAAAAGGCACAAAACCAGAAAATTTCAGACAGATGAATAACAAATAATGGTGAAATCATAAATTGGTTATTAAGAATGTATTAATAATTGCATCTTGAAAACGAAATGTTAGGCATTATAGAACCGTGTTCTAACACTGTTCTGTCAATTTGTCTTACTTACTGAAAAACTTCAAAGACTGTTGTTGTGTACCATAGAGTCAGAAGTGATCCATAGCTGACCCTCTGGTGAATTTCAGAGGCAGTTAATCACATTAAAGGAGATTGACCATTATTCTGTGGAGTAGCTGGTGGCCTCAAACGTCATTTGGGATTGTAGCACAGCTTCATGCCACTAGGCCAAGACTAGTTAATGTAATTATTTTTCAGGAAATTAAAGATTTTTGTCAACGTTTATAGTTTGGGAATGATAAAATGTACAATAAAAATACTCTGGTAATGGTGATTGGATTGGAAAAGTTGGAAATAAAAAGGCTGGTAGAAAAAAAATATGACCGTGATAAATAAACAATCCAAGAAATTTCATGGAGAATGATAAAAGGTTATGGGGGAAGAGACTTTAGTATACAGAACTTCAAGCAGAGGAAGAATTTTCTTAACTCTGTGAGAGAGGGCTGACTTGAGACACTGCAAACAAGCTGCTTGAGCTGGCAGTCCTGATCTCCCACCAAGCCAGAAGACAAAGGAAGACACTAAGCTGCAGGAGAAAAGGTGAGAGAGGTGAGGCTCTGTGCTGAGAGTGAGCACTCTCCATTGGTTGTGGGAAGACAGGCCTGAGGCTTCTCTGGGGTTATAGGTTGCTCCATCTGGGCATCCTTGCCTACACAGCTGTGACATCATTCCAGGGGCCAAACAGGACGAGTTATTTTAGGATACAGAACTACAGGCAGAGGAAAGGATTTTCAAAGGTTACTGTGTGAGAGAGAACTGACTTAAGACCTCCTGTACACAAGCAGCTTGAGCTGACAGCCCTGATCTCTAATCTCATGCCACTTCAGAGACAAAGGAAGACATTAATCTCCAGGAGAAAAGGTGCATGAGAAACTGCTTGAGGAGAGCATCTGGTCTCATACAACTCAACCACATCATACATGAAGAAGGCCTGTAGAACTTGTGTCAGGAGACCACATCAAAGTGAGATTCTTACAGAGCTGCAATGCAGAACAGAGAGAACATCAAGGACTCTAAGGAAGGCAAATTTTTGCAGAAAAGACTTACAACAGAGTGAGTAGTTCACTATATAGACTGAACATTTTAAGTTGAGAATTAGTAGCATGATAAAGACAAGAACCACCAGTGATTTTTGTAGACAAAATAGATACTATCTAACATTTACCAAGAATAACTTCACATAGTGTTAAGTAAGCATCAGGCAGCTTTAAACACTGTGAAAAAAAGAACATATTAAACTCTCTCCAAAAAACCTAGAGAGTATTAGAGACATCATGAATATCCCAGAGTCAAGAAAGCAGAGGATATATGTTGATATAGAGATATTAGAACAGATATGAATGAAAGTACTAACGATGCAATAAATAATGGAAGCCACAGATAAAAGGAATAATCTAGAGGTAGGGAAACAAAAAAGAATTTTTTTTATGAAGAGTTATTTGAACAGCTACAGTTCAAGGTGCAAATAAGGGAAGAAGCAACGAAAACCACTAAGAAAGCAAACACTCTAGAGACACAGAGCTAGATGACATATATTGATGAGGAGAAACTAGCACAATTATGAAAAAAATGGAAGAAAATAAATAAAGAGGTACAAGAACTTAAGAAATTATACTAGAAATAACAGAAAAACATGAAAATGCAATCCAGAATATTAAGACTGAAGTAGCAGAAATGCCCAACATGCTTGCAAAACAAAAAAGTAAAGCATAAGAGATGGAGCAGAGATGGAGTGAGCTAGAAGACAAGAACCTGAACAGAAACATACTAGAAGAAAAATCAGAGATGGCAAATAAAGAAAATCTTAGAATCTATAGAATATGAGAGGTATAGGGAAATTACTGAGAAAGGCATAGAAAAAGTACTAGAAGAAAACTTCCCAGGTATCATGAAGAATGAGAAAATCCACATTCAGGAAGCTCCATGAAAACAAAATAGATCTGAGCCAAAAAGGAAAACATCAAGATATAGTCAAACTCTCCAAAATATAAGATAAGGATAGAATACTGAAAGCAGCATGAGAAAAACTAAAAGTCACCTATAAAGGAAAAACAATTCTATTAAGTTCTGTTTTTGCAGCAGAAACTATGCAAGCAAGCAAGAATAAAATGGGATGGCATATACAGAAAGTTGAAAGAAAACAATTACTAACCAAAGATCTTGTACCCAGCAAAGCTCTCCATCACATATGAAAAATAAAATCTACAAGAACTTTTAAGGGAGGTCCTTCACACAGAGATACCAAAGGAAAGTGGATGGACCATAATAGAAACATCAACAACAAAAGAAACAGAGCAATATGGCAATGACAAAACCTGGCCTGTCAATAATCACCCTTAATGTGAATGGACTAAAAGCACAAATCAAAAGAAAAAGAATAGCAGAATGGAATAAAATATTAAAAATCCCATCAAATATGCTGCCTACAAGATGCGTGCCTAATAAACAAAGAGAAAGATAAACTAAAAATGAAAGGCTGGAAAAAAATATTCCAAGCAAATGGCATCTACAAAAAAGCAGGAATAGCAATACTAGTCACTGATAAAACAGACTTCCGAATGAAAATCACTAAAAAATATAGTAATCAAAACAGCGTGTACCAGTACAATGGCAGACACAGAGACAATAGAACAGAACAGAATTGAGAACACAGAAATGAACCCATCTCTCTAGGGCAAAACCTGTCAAATGGGGAAATGACAACCTCTTCAACATGATGCTGGAAAACTAGACTGCTACCTGCAGAAAGTTGAAAGAGGATCCACATCTCACACTATACCCAAAAATCAACTTAAGTTTGACCTAGGAATATAGCCCTAAACCATGACGTTCATAAAAGACAAACAGAGATCAAGCTTGGAAGGCCTGGCCTACCGGATAAAGAGGCTGCCAAATACAACCAGAGATACACAATCTAAAGAGAATAAAAGTGATGAATGGGACCTTCTGAAGATCAAATTTATGTGCTCATTAAAAAAACAACAACAAAAAACAACAAAACAAAAACACCCCCCCCCAAAAAAAAACCCCACTTTTTTCCAACAGGATGAAATGAAAACATATTGACTGGGAACAAATATTTTGCAATATCATGTTAGACAAGGGTCTCATAATGAAAGATTACAGAATACTTCTCGGTGTCCAGGAGAAAAAGATTGGTAAGTCAATTACAAAATGAGCTACATGTAGACATGAAAAGACCTTTGTATGTCCAACAGACATGTGAAGAAATTCTCAAAAGCACTGGAAGTAAGAGAGATAAAAATAAAAAACACAATGAGATACCATCTTAGCCCAGTAGCAGTGGCAAAGTTTAGCAATGCAGCAAGTAATAAATGTTGGAGAGGATGTGGCAAGATAAGAATTCTTATATCTTTGGTGGGATTGTAAAGTGGTACAACCACTCTTTAAGGCAGTTTGCTGTTTCTAAAACAAAATAAATAAAATAAACACAGAAATTCCATAACACAGCTACTCCATTTCTTGGAATATACTCTGAGTCAATGAGAACTGAGACACAGAGACATGCACACCAGTGTTCACAGCGGTGTTATTCACCATCCCAAGAACATGTAAACAGCCCAAATATCCCACCACTATAAAATGGATTGGGAAATTACAGTACTTTCAGGCAATGGAATATTATGCAGCATTTGGAGTAATGATCTTTTAAATTACTACCTATTCTGGGAGGGAATGGCGAGCATTATTCTAAGTAAATTTAGTCACATAATGACAAATACTTTAAAAGATCATTATTATAGAATGTATGTGAAGAACTAAGGTGGAGATGGAGGAGCTTAACTATAGGGTCACACAACCTAATGAGTGGAGGGAGGAGTGGGTAAAGGAAAAGGGAAAGATCCAGTGTAAAAAAACCATGTATACAAACTTTGTATGTTTATTTTTGTTATTGTTATATGCCATTGTGTCACCTGCAACCTTCAGTGACTCTATGAAAACAGCTCTTAACCTTATTCTATCGTGAATCAGTCTCACTAATTCTGACACACTAACTCTCATTGTCCCAGTTACTGTATCAATCCATCTCACCAGGGGTCTTCCTCTCCTGCACTGTATCTCCACCTTTCTTGATATTCTTCTCCAAGGACCCGTCTCTCCTTGGTCACATGCCCAAAGTATGTGAGATGGACCTTCAAAATCCTAGCCTCCAAGGAGACACTTGATTTCACCCTCTCCAAGACCTACCTATACATTTTCTTGGCAGTCCATGATATTTTTAAGACTTCTCCAGCACCACAATTCAAAGGTATCAATTCTTCTTCTATCATCCTTAGTCATTGTCAAGCTCTCTGAAACATAGCAAGTAATTGTGAAGACCATGGCTTGATTTAGACCAAATCTCCTGAGTTGATCTCTAGACTGACATCGTTGCTTTTCTGTACTTTGGAGACATCACTGACAACAGATTTTCCCAATCCAATCTGCCTTTTGACTTTTTGAGTGTTGGTGCTAAGAATGTTGATTGTGCAGCTGAGCAACCTGTAATTGTTAACAACCTCAATCTCTTCATCTATCATGGTGCTACCAATTGGCTTATTGATGACAATCTTTGCTTGATGTTGAGCTTCAATCCATATTGAAGACTACAGTCCCTGATCTTCTGCAGCAAGTGCTTCAGGTTCTCCTCAGTTTTAGCAGGGAAGATTATGTCATCTGCATAACATAAGTTGTTGGTGAGTCTTCTCCCATTTCTGATAATATATTCCTCCTCATACAGCTCAGCATCCCAAATGATCTGTTCTGCATATAGATTGAAATGGTAAGGAGATAGGATGCTTCCATGACACATTCCCTTCCTGATTTAGAGTCAGAGAGTGTTTCCCTGTTCTGCTCTGAGGATTGCTTCTGGTCCAAGTATAGATTTCAGATAAGCACAATCAAGTATTCTGGGATTCCCATTTTCCTCAATGTTAGCTGCAATTTGTTGTGATCCACACAGTCTAATGCCTTTGCATAGTCAATGAAACACAGATAGACATTACTCTGGTATTCTTTGCTTTCTGCCAAGATCCATATTGGAAATAATGTCTCTAGTGCAACAACCTCCTCTAAATTCAGTTTATATTTCTCATAGTTCTCTATTAATGTACTGTTCTAGTAATTTCTTGATAATCTAAGATTTTGCTAGTGTGTGATATTAGTGAAATTGTTATAATTTCCACACTCCATCAGCTCGCCTTTTCTTTGGAATGGGAATATAGATCTCTTCCAGTCAGTTTAGTCAGGTAGTTGTCCTCCAGATTTCTTGGGACAACCTGGTGAGCACATCTAGGGCAGAATCTGTTTGCTGAAATACGTCAGTTGGTATTCCATCAATTCTTGGGGCTTAATTTTTTCCAAGTCCTTCAGAGCATCCAGAACATTCTCCTTTATCACCATGGCCTCTTGCTCATATATTGTTTTTAAAATTTATCTGCGTCAGCCAATTCTTTTGGGTATAATGACTCTGCATACTCCTTTCATCTTTAAATGCTTCCTAGATCATTCAATATTCTGCCCATAGAATCCTTAAACATTGCAAATCACGGCTTGAATTTGTTCTTTAGTACCTTCAACTTAATAATATTAGCAAGTTTGGCCCTTTTGATTTTCCAACTTCAGCTCCTTCCACATTTCATCATAATACTTTGTCATGTCTTCCCAAGCTGCTCTTTGAAATCTGTTCAGCTCCTTAATTTCTTTATTACTTCCTTTTAATTTGGCTTCTCAGCACTCTCGTGCAATATACAGAGTCTCTTAGTCTCTTCTGACATCCATTTCGGTCTTTTCTTCTTCTTCATCCTTCTTTGTAATGACCTTTTACATTCTTCATGAAAGATATTCTAGATATCTTCCCACAGCTCATCTGGTCTTCATTCAATAGTGTTCAAACCTCAACTCTGTTTCTGAGTTGGTTTTAAATTCAGGGAGGATAGACTCAAGATAAAATTGTGTGTTCTGTGGAGATGTTGTAAACGTCTTTAGCTTTAATTTGAACTTGCATATGAGTTGTTGATGAAATAGACGTTCCACAATCAGCACCTGGCCTAGTATTCACTGTTAATTTTGAACTTCTCAAATTATTTCTTTCACAACTGTAATCTAAGTTGTGCACACCATCAGGAAAAATTCATGTTATAGTCTGTATTTAAGTTTTTTATAAAAGATATTTGGTATGAATAAATTGTGCAAAAGTCTATCATATATCCTCAGCCTGTTTTCTGTCACCAAGTTCATGATTTCCTACTACTTATCCTTCTCCTTGGTTCCCAACTTTTGTATTACAATCACTCATTATTATTAATGTATCTTGCTTACATGTTCAATAGATTTTTTACTGCAATATTTGTTAGAAATCATATATTTCCTCCTCTTTGACTCTGGTTATTGGTTTTTGGTTTTGTTTGGTTTTGTTTTTCAGTGAAGCTTACAGTTTATTTAGGTGACACTTGAAATATTTATGCTTTCATGGTTACAATTTCCACAGTAATTATTAAATACCATGTATACACCTTGTCAATAGTCAGCTCTTCTTCTCCACCAAAAACAAATAAACAGACAAAACACACTTCTGTAATAGTTCATTTTTAATCTTGAAGACTGCACTCAGGTCTAGCTTCCAAACACACAAGCAATGCTATGTGGTGCCAAAAATGTCCAGGTTTCCACTCTCTTAGATTAAAATCGCTGGCATTTTAAACTTCACATCCAGGCTTTTTGCAATGCCCTCATTTCTAAGAAAGCTAAGGAAAAAGTAAGAAGAAGAACAGATTCTTTGGTGAAAATGAAGGGGAAAATTCACAGGAAAAGAACATGCATGGAAGTGAACGCAATTCAGAATTCGACTCAGTGCTCAATAAAAATGGTCAAATGAAGCAATTACAGAAAGCCAGGGAATAAAATCTTGAGAGAATTAAATTATTCCCCACCCAAGACCCAAAGTTTGCCAACCCAATAAATATGAATAATAGTGACAAAATTTTATAAAAGAAAAAGGATTATACAAGATTAATCACTAATTTTAGAGAGCTTTGGTGGCCTATTAGAAAGAAGCTGAGCTGCAATCCCAAAGGCAGGAGGTTTGGGGTCATCAGCTGTTCCATAGAGAAAGCTAAACAATCTCCTCCTGTGTGATCAGCTGCCTCTGAAAACCTGAAGAGTCATCTATGGATTGATTCCAACTCAAAGGCATACAACAACAATGACTAATTCATTGAAAATTTTTTCAAAAATTTTAATAATTATTACATACGTAAGATCTCACCAAGGGGTACACAAAGCATTAAATATAACAGTGAAAAGAGACAATAGAGAAGCTCAATACCATCAGTCAGAATAAGATTAAGCTCTGACTGTGGAAAAAGAAACATCCAATATGATTTTAATATGCTTTAACACTATTGAAATTTACACCTCTTTCATTTGTGTTTCATTCTTATTAAACTTTACAATTCATATAAGAAAATTATAGAGAAGGCCCACTTTAGTACTGAAGGTTACATTTTTACATTTTACTATTTTCAAAAGGTATATTTTGTAGTAGGGCAATAATCCTTTGATTTACTGACTGCTGTTTCTTTAAACATTGCTTGTAGATCCAAATAAAATGAAATCCTAGATGATTTCAAAATTATTCTATTGATGATAGTATTACTATATTTTCTTTTCAATGAGCTTTCTATTTTAAAGAATTTATTTTTAAAATTAATTCTGTATTTTTATCAATAATAACAAATGTTATCATAATAACATAAATAATAATAATATCAATATATCTGTTATACTTTCTTTTCTTCTAGTAAGCAAGGTCATGCCATTTACCATTAATTAGTCTTTCTGATATCTTGATCTTTTTAAAATAGTCTTTCAGCATATAGATTAAATCAGCATGATGAATGGATATAATTATAATTTTAAAATAAGTATTATTCTCTGGTTTTGATTGAAATGGCTAGTGATTGGCAAGTTTCTAGGTTGTATAGCAAACATAAGTTTAATTTTATTCTGAATATATATTCTCATTTTTTGAATTGTCATCTATAATTTGATATGATCCATGCACTCAAATACAAATGTTCAACAATGAATGAATATTAAAAAAGAAGAAGAAATAAGCAAGAATGTGAACTGGTATGGGGGGAAGGGAGGCGGAATGAGAAAAATGTGCAACAATAAATGAATGAAAATCCAGCTTTTCTATAACCTTTTATTAAAAGCACAAAATAAAAAAATATATACAGGTAAACATCTTTCTGACATTCTATGTTTTTAGCCAAGATCCATTTGACTTCAGCAATAATACCCCGATTTCCACATTCTTTTTTTAATCAAGATTAACTCCGACAGTTTTTTGCCAATGAATTGTTGCGATCAATTTTTTAGTCGCCTTTAGCAACATTTTGTTTGCGTGTGACAATAATATTTTTGCTTTGTACTTTCCAGTAGACTATTTTTCCACTGAACACACATATGAATCTCATCTAATAGGTTGGCCACATACTTAACTTCAAATTTATTAATTTAAACCAGCAACTGGTTTTAGTATTTAGATTGTTTTATTTAAAAACAAATCAAATCATACTCTATGTATTTCTAAACTTTTATTTTTCACTAATCCAGAGTCTCCAGTGCAGCTTAGTTTGCTTCCTTTAATATGGTATTTTTTATCATGTGCTACTTCTTGAAATGATTGATTATAAATCTGTACTTTCATTATATTTGTTTGCTGATTCCTTCCATCTTTGTATGTTTCCTGTGTGTTAACTGTTTCCCCTCATTTTTGTTGTTTTAATGTGCTGTCAAGTTGGTTACAACTCACAATGACCCTATGAGCAAAGCCTTGGAAGCTTGTCCTGTCCTTTATGTAAAAACAGTACATGGGGTTAGCTATAACTGATCTTTACCAATTCTGTTAAAAGAAATTGCCTCATCAACTACATCAACAACACAAAATTATTTCTCATGAGTTCATAATTTCCCCCTTTGCTCCCATACCTCTTTCTACTCATTTTAATACCAGTCTTTTTCCTTTGCTGGGTCCAAAATCTGTTGCAATATCTCACAAACAATACAAAACAATAGTAGGGAAGTCAAAAGGCTATAATTAGGTTAGTAGCAGAATACAATCATTCAATAAGGACAGCTTCTGAAATGTGCTCACAGGCACCTCAGCCTTCAGCCTGGGGCTTTAGGCTCTTAGGCCTGCTAACTCCGGTTCTCTTCTTATCCCAGTCCTCCAATAAATTTGAATAAAAGGCTCTTAGCATCAGTTATCTGTTGTAGCAATCCCAAATCACGTCTTTCGCGTGTCAGGTGTCTGGTTGTTGCTGGTTGCTATGAAAGCTGCTCTCATAGACCCTGGTCTGTTTAGTGCAAGACCAAGCACTGAAGGATGCACTGTATTCTCTAACTTCTTATTTGCTGGTGATGAGATTTTCAAACACTGCTGCAGGATCTGCTCAACTTAATGGTGAGACTAACCAACTTTCTTGGGAATAGGCTTATTGACCCTACTTGTATATTCTCATTCATCCATGACAGATATGTCTTGGAGTGGGTGCAGTCTGAGTTCTCCTTGGAGGCAAGAATAAGGTTTTTCCTCACATATTTTTGATATGTTCCTAGAATGTGCTATTCCTTGGAGAAGGACATGCTGGGTAGGTTTGAGGGTTGGTGAAGGAGAGGAAGACCCTTAATCAGGTGGATTGATACTGTGATGGTTGCAATGAGCTCTTGTGTGTGTGGAAGTGTGAAGATGACACAGAATAGAACAGGGTTCAGATCTTTTGTTCATAGGGTCGCTATGAGTCATGCTCAACTCGATGGCACCCATCCGTGTGCCAAAGGAAGTCAATGATTATGGAAGCCTTTTGAATAGTAAGTACTTCACACCACACTGTGCAACATTCCAATCTCTGCCAAGCTCGAACCTCTTATGATAACTGGACCTTATTTAGAGTCTTCCTCTTTCTCTTTGCTTTCCCAGCACAAAGATTTTTTGCTCACTGAATATTAAATATTATAATTCAAGATTTGAATTGTCCTCAGTCCTTTCCTTTTTCAAACATTCCTAATATGTTCTTCTGTTTTGCTTTCTAAATACAGTTCACTGTATATTTTGATATAGAACTTTGTCTTCTTAAGCTTCTAATAAAATCCTCTGTTTAACTTTTATATCATCATTTCTTCCACTGATTTTTATTATGTGTTTGTTGAGTACCATCTTGTTGGAACTGGCCCGTAGCTGTTACCTTAGTGGGTTTTCAGAGACAGTTAATCAATTGCAAAGGAGGAGATTGCAGCTTCTCCCATGAAGCAGTTGATGCAGTCAAACTGTGCCTTTGGGCTTGTGGTGCAGCTATTTGCCATTAGGCTACCAGAGTTTAGCTATGCTTTATTTAATAACAAGTTTTCAGAACATCTTCTAATACTCATGTTAGTCTTTACTTCCTTTCTTGTCTTCTTGATAACATGCTGCTTTCTTTATGTACTGAGTCATGGATATCATCCTGTCTTCGGTTATTATTGTTCAATCTTTTGTATCACATTTATCCTTGAGATTGTCTTTAAATTTAGATAAGGTTTAGTCATCATAGTATTTTAGGTCTAAGAGATTTCTCTTCATTTTTATATTGCCTAACATGCATGGGAAAACGGAACAAAGTTTAAGAAATTCCAAGGAAGAAATGATAAACTTGAGCTATGATGAAACATATCAAACACACTGTAGTTGAAAGAAGTATGAACTAATCTGTCAAAAAGGCATACAGTCATAATGTTCTTTAGAAGTGAAGATGATATATCTTATTCTTATATGTTCACCCTGTGTTCTGAAGAAAATGCAGTCAATATGTTGTTAATATACAGGAGACCAGACATTCTAAAGCAACCAAGGAAATGTATTGAGAATTGGAGGTCAATGATGCAATCCGTGAGTAAGAAGTAATTTGACTAAATGACTAAACTGAACACACAACAACATGGTAACACTTAAGCGACTATGGGGGAAAAGCAATATTAAACATCATAAACACTGTAGGAGGATTGCTAGATGTAGAAATAAGAATCAAGCTGTCTGCTTGAAGTAATCATCAGTAGTCTTGAATCAATGATAAAAGGTCTTTTTTACTAAAAATTTTAAATTTACTACTAACAAAACAATACTTGAAGGTCACTAAATTGTTCCAATTTTATTTTAAGAGTAACAGTATTTTCTAGAAAGCGCACATCTAAGACAAAGAACAAGAAATCATTACTGTTCCTTGCTCTCACTCCTCTCCTCCTAGCTATAGCTTGTGAAAACTTTGTCAAGCTATAGTCTTGGATTTGTCATTTTATGTATGTTAGATTAGAAAGCTAATACTAGTCATAGCATGTGCCCTTTAAGCCCAAACTCAATATATCAATTTGTTTTTTTTTGACAATTCTCTTATTCAAATGCTATATGGATTATATTATAGTAATACTTTATGTTTTATACTACTAAGTGTATTTAGGAGGAGCTTATAACTTATTATCTTTGGTCTAGTTGCTTCAGAAAGAGAAAATAGGATGCATAAACGCATGTGTGTGTGGTGTGTGTGTGTGTGTGTGTGTGTGTGTGTGTAGTATTTCCAGGAAAGTCTCTGCAGAAAATTGATCCTAGTTGTGAGGTCTTCAAATTCAAACAGAGCTATGGAAATCTTTCAACTCAGAAAGGAAGAAGGTTAAGTCTCTGTAACATAAGTATGTTTATTTTATGCTTAAAAGTTTAACTCTTCTAGATTTTCATCCAGGAGCAGATGATGCATTTCAGTGCAAACAGAGTGTTCATTAAAATGTGACATTTCCTTTAGTCATGAGTTCTGTTTTAAATAAAAATTGACCATTTTGATACAGAGCATATATTAGTAAGAATTCAAACATTTGCATAGCAATTTGTTATACCTATATTTTCACAGCTGTAACTCACTGGAAATGTATAGGAACACTTGATACACTACAACTTCTTTCTCTCTGTATTCTGTTCCAGCATTTATGATGGGATACTGTTCCAACAACTCCATCATAATTTAATTCTGATGTAAGTTGAGTACTTTATCTTTTACTGGTTTAATTTATTTCCTTTTATTATTTCTATTCTGAAAATCTGACATTTCTTTGGAGATTTCAAACATTGCACATAATTAGTTGTTGCTGTTCTGTAGCATCAGGTTGGAATCAACATATAGCTGACCCTATAGTGGGTTTTCAGACACAGTAAATCACAAGGGAAATTACTTATATTTCTCCCAAAAAGTAGCTAATGTATGGGAACTGTGTGCTTCTGGGTTGGCAGCACAGTTTCTTACTACCAATAGTCCACCAAAACACAGCTATTTAAACATCTAGTGATATGTTTCATTAAGATATGTTCCTAAGATTTGTTTCATTAACACATACTAAGAAATAGGACTGATAATCCACCTTTTAAATATTGAGCTATTAGAAACCTTATGAATAGCAGCAAAATACTGTCTGATAATAGTGCTGGAAGGTGAAATTCAGTTTGGAAGTTACTTAAATATAACTGAATAAAAGCTGTCTCTTCAAAATAACAACTCAACTCATTGCTGTCAAGTCAAAATCTACTTCTCTCCATTTGATTTTTGAGGCTATAAATTGCACAGGAGGAGATTGTCTATCTTTCTCCCAAGGAGACACTGATGACTTTAAATGAATGAGTTGAGACATATGACCTTTGTCTTAGCAAGACAACTCTACTGATTAACCTACCCAACATTTCATAGTTACAAATATGGAGTAAAATTTTCAGATAAAGAAAGATTTTTACTTGCTGATGTGGTATAATTCAAAATGAGAAGGAATGTCTGAAAATATTTATAATCAGATTGTGGAAAGTATGAAATATGAATCTAGGAAAATTGAAAGTTATAAAAAGTAAAATGAAATACTACATCATTTATTTGTATCATTAGTCATATAAGAGATATATTGTGTGAAAAACTTATTACTAAATCAACATTGACAGTATTTGCTTTGTGAAGTCAACATTTTCCATGACAAATGAATATACAAAGGATAAAGTTCTTTTATTAGTGTAGACCTTGATGTCAGAATAACTGTGTACAATTTTTTTTCTCATGTGGTAGAATAAAGCAGTGACTTGAATGAGAAGTTATATGTCTATGGATCAGCTACAGCTTATCATGACTCTATAAACAAAAGATCAAAACCTTGCCCTATTTGCAACATTCTCATCATCACTAACATTCTTTAGTCCATTTTTACAGTCACTGTGCCAATCATTCTTCCTCTCTTTCTCTGACCTTCCACCTGTTCCAACAGGATAATGCTTACCAATGTGTATCCCATACAAGTAGTATGCTCAAAATGTGTGATAAAATGTTTCACTATTATTTGCCTTTAAATAGTATCTTAGTTTTATGTCCTCCAAGACAGACTTGTATATTTTTTCGATACATGAGATATTCAATGTCCTTTATCAATAACATGATTCAAAAGCATCAATTCTTCTTAAGATATTGTTATCCATTATGCAACTTTCAGATTCATATAAAATAATTTTAAATGTCATGGCTTGGATAAGGAACATCTTAGTCTGACATCACTGTATTTTTAGCCTTTGGAGGAGTCCATGACAGCAGGGTTTCTCAACGAAACATGGCTTTAGTTTTTTTGACTGGATGTAGATTGTGGATGCAAGTTAAATTAAATGATTATCAACCTTTTTGTTCCATCTATCATTATATTTCTTAGTAAGAGGCGGAATTTAAATACAGTGTTGTCAGGGTAAAAAATAAAGAAAAGAAAGAAACCACCAAAAAAACCCAGAAATCAAAACTTCCTATCTCTAGTCACTTTACTCACCTATTTTGTAATACTGTTATTGTTGTGTACTGTTGAGTCTGAAAGAACCAATAGATGACACTCCATAAAATCATCAAAGTCAATAAATCATATGAAAGATTACATACTTCAATCCCATGGACAAGTGGGTGGATTTGGATTATGTATCTTTAGGGACCCCTGGTGACTCCATTCCCAGAGAAATAGTTTTGAGACTTCAGGAGGGGAAAGAGGTGGAACATTCCTCATCCCCACACCTCACCTCAGGGACCCTAGGAAGATGGGAAAGGGACCTCTGGAGTGGAAGTTTAACAGCAAGGACTTTTTCTCAGAACCTTCTAGGAAAAGAAACTATACATGACAGTTATACTTAAAAACTTTAATTTGAAATCTTACTGGCCACATCATAAGAAACAGACAGCAGCAAGATATGGTCAGAATCAAAGAAATCCTGATGGCTTGAGACTTAGACCATCACATCAGGGGATGGTCAATGGGAGATGTGTGTTGAATGTTGTAGGCAAAACTAGGAAGGGTTGGTGGTGGATTAGGGAAAGGGTGGACTAAAAAAAAAAACCCAACCAAACAAACAAAAAACTAACCAAACATCTAGCAAGGTGGGCAGCAACATTGAATATTGGTCTTTTGAATCCTTGTGTGTCAGGTACTTTTATATATATTTAAAAATTGAGACAGACTAGGAAGAAGGATTGGCCATCCACTTCTGAAATGACAGGACTTCAAAAACCCTATGTACAATGGAGCACACTTAGACTATCATTTGGACTAACAGACATGGCAATTGAAACTGAGATCTTAGAAATAGAAACTCAGAGAAAGAGGAACAGCTGTAAGGAGACACTAATGATTTGAATGTGGAATGTGAGAAGCATGAATGTAAGAAAATTGGACATTGTTAAGAAAGAAATGTGATGATGCATAAATATTGACATACTAGGTATTTGCCCAATGAGATGGCTTGGCATGGGACATTTTGAATCCGATGATCATATGATTTACTATGCCGGGAATGAAAAAGTGAGAAAAAATGGTGCTGGATTCATAATTTAAAAAGTCATTTCTAGA
>NW_006399906.1:6618117-6619350 GCF_000299155.1 Elephantulus edwardii | reverse complement strand
ATGAGACTCTGAGTATTGCATTAGGGGGCCAAAAGGCCAAAGCTAAAGGAAGAAATCAAGAAATCAAAAAGCTGAACAGAAAATTTCAAAAGGAATCTTGGGATGACAAAGATATTATAATGAAATGTGCAGAGAGCTGGGGTCAGAAAATCAAAAGGGCTGAACTCTCTCAGTGTTTCTTAAGCTGACGGAGTTGAAAAACAAATTCAAGTCACGGGTGGCAATACTTGAGCATAGTTTGGATAGAATGTTAAATGATCCAGAAAGTATCAAAAGAAGATGGAAAGAGTGCACAAAGTCACTGTATCAGAAGGAATTGGCTGGCACAGAGATTTTTCATGAAATAACATATGAGCAAGAGCCTATGGTGATGAAGGAGGAAGTTCAAATTGCTCTGAATGAATTTGCTAAAAACAAGGCTCCAGGACTTGACAGCACACCAATTTATTTATTTAAACAAACAGACGCTGCCCTGGATGTGCTCACTAAGTTGTGCCAGGAAATCTGGAGGAGAGTCAGCTGGCCAACTGACTGGAAGAGATTGATATTTGTTCCCATTCCAAAGAAAGGTGACCCAGTAGAGTGTGGAAATCATTGAACGATATCATTGATATCACATGCAAGCAAGATTCTACTGAAAATTACCCAAAAACATTTGGAACAATATGTCAACAGAGAACTGCCAGATGTGCAGACTGAATTTAGAAGAGGCCGCAACACTGGGGATATTATAGCTAATGTAAAATGGATTTTGGCAGAAAGCAAACAATAGCAGAAGAATATCTATCTGTGCTTCATTGACTAGGCAATGGCATTTGACTGTGTGGATCACAACAAGCTGTGGCTGACTCTAAGAAGAATGGGAATCCCAGAATATTTAATCGTGCCGATGCAAAAACTATACTTGGACCAAGAGACAGTCATCAGAAAAGAGCAGGGAGACACTGGATGGTTCAAAATTAGGAAATGGGCACATCAGGGATGTATTTTTATTCTAAATTTTTATTTAATTTCTTTATTTTTCATTTCAGTGAACATCTACAGAGATTTTGGAATTCCATTCATTCATTGTTGCATCACTCTCCCCGCCCCCCAACCACCCACCCCCACGTTTGCTCCTCTCCTTCAAACGCAAAAGAAAAACCCCCTCATTGGTACGTAATCCCACACACACATCCCCGAATCCCCAAATATAATCCACTCTGCAATCCTCATTCCGTACTCTTACGATAA
>NW_006399906.1:6604256-6610386 GCF_000299155.1 Elephantulus edwardii | reverse complement strand
TCAGGAATAGCTTCCCCACTCTTTGGAGATGCTCAGGATCTCCCTGTTGTTTGAGTTAGTGGGCCCTATGTACTCAGGCCAGAAACCAGTTTGATTCCCCATGTAACTTAATCCTCAATGGTACATGGGTATTTCAGGGGAGATTGATAAATCTTATAGATGTGGAAAATACGATTGTCTTCCTGGCCAGAGGGCCAAAGGCCCGAGACCTAAATGGGTGTCGCGTGTCTGGGTCGCAAGCCCCGGCCTGGAACTGCCTCTGCTGTCCTTGCAGATCTCCCAGCAAAGTCCAAGTTTACAAAGTTGGCGTTTCCCCACAGACCTCTGGGAACTGTAGTCAGTACCTGCAGTGGTAGCAGACAGGAAGGCTGCAGTGGTAGCAGACAGGAAGGCTGCAGTGGTAGCAGACAGGAAGGCTCTAGTGGTAGCAGACAGGAAGGAGAGATGTATTTTGTCTCCAGACCTTTTCAATCTGTATGCAGAACAGATCATCCAAGACGCTGGGCTGCAGGAGGAAGGATGTGGCATCAGGATTGGTGGAAGAATCATCAACAACCTGCGTTATGCAGATGAAACAACCCTGCTTGCTGAAACTGAGGAGGACCTGAAACGCTTGCTACAGAAAGTCAAGGACTGCAGCCGTAAACATGGATTGAAGCTCAACATCAAGAAAACAACGATTTTCACCACTGGGCCAATTGGCAGCATCAGTATGGATGGTGAATAGATGGAGATAGCAGTTTTAGTTTGCTTGGCTCCAGAATCAACACTTTGGGTAACAGCAGCCAGGAAATCAGGAGATGAATTGCATTGGGAAAGTCAGCTGTGAGGGACCTCTCGAGAGTACTAAAGAACAGTGACGTCAGGGTGGAGACTAAGGTGTGCTTGATCTGGGCTATAGTCTTCGCAATTACGTGCTATGCATCAGAGAGCTGGACAATGAATAAGGCTGATAAAAAAAAATTGATGCCTTTGAGCTGTGGTGCTGGAGAAGAGTGTTGAATATACCACGGACTGGTAGGAGAACAAACAGGTTTGTCCTGGAGAGGGTGAAGCCAGAATGCTCCTTGGAGTCAAGGATTCTTATGCTTCACCTGACATACTTTGGGCATGTTTCAAGGAGGGACTGGTCCAAGAAAGACATCATGTTTGGGAGAGTGGAGGGACGGAACAGAAGAGGAAGACCCTCAATGAGATGGATCGATTCTGTGAGTGGAGTGGTGGGAATGAGTGTGTTTGAGACGGTGAGGTTGGCACAGGATAGAAGGGCATTTAGGGCTTTGGTACTTAGGGTCGCTATGAGTCGCAAGTGACTCGATGGCACATAACACCAACATCTTTAGGTTGAGGCACAATTTCTTAGAAAGTTCTTATTAAAGGTGATACTTCTTTTTTAAATAAAGTACACAGAAATACTTTAAGTACCACTAAGTACTTCAGAAAGTACCACTTTAAGCATCACAAAGTACACCCAAACGAAATTGTTATTGTTGAGTACCATCAAATCAAAACCAACCCATAGCTGACCCTCCAGAGGGTTTTCAGAAGCCTTTAGTTACATGGGAGGAGATTGCGCATCCTTTTCCCATGGAGTAGTTTGTAGATACGAACTCTTTGCCTTCAAGGTTCCAGTGCAGTTTCTTACCAAATTATAGTTGTTATTGTTGTTTTGTGCCATCAAGTCACCTACAACTCATGACAACCTTATGTACAACACCTCTGAAGCCTGCCCTGTCCTGAGCCAGTTTAACTCCGATACACTGACTCCTATTGCCCAGTTACTGTATCAATCCATCTCATCTGAGGTCTTTCTCTTCTCCATTGATCCTCCATCGTTCTGAGTATAAGGTCCTTCTCAAAAGGATCAATCCATCCTGGCCATGTGCTTAAAGTATGTGAGATGGAGCTTCAAAATCCTAGCATCCAAGGAAAAATTTGGCTTCACCCTCTTCAAGACAGACTAGTTTTCTTGGCTATCCATGATATTTTTAAGACTCTTCTCAAGGACCACCACTCAAAGACATCAATTCTTCTTCTGACACCCTTAGTCATTGTCCAGCTCTCTGATACATAGTAAGCAATTGCAAAGACAATAACATAGATCAAGAACACTTTAGGTTTTTGACTGACAGCATTGTTTTTCTGTACTCTGTAGAGGTCCCTGACAGCAGATTTTTTTCCCAGTGTGATTTGATTTCCTGATTCCTGGTTCCAAGACAATTGATTGTGAAGCTGAGAAAGCTGTAATTTGTTAACAACCTCAGTCTCTTCTCCATCTATCATGGTGCTGCAAATTGGCCAAGTGGTAAGAATCTTTGTCTTCTTAGTGTTGAGGTTGAATCCATATTGGAAATATTAAAGTCCTTGATCTACTACAGCAAGTTCTTCAGGTTCTCCTCCATTTCAGCAAGCAAAGTTGTGTCATTTGCATAACATAGGTTGCTATTTTTTAATCTTCCTCCAAACCTCATGACACATTCTTCCTCATAAAAGCCTAGCCTTCTGAATATGTTTTTCATATAGATTAAAAAGGTATAGAGATAGGAAACATCCCTGCTTTTGAACCATGCAGTGTTTCTTTCCTCTATTCTGAGGACTGCTTCCTGATCTAAGTTCCACATGAGCACAATCAAGTGTTCTGGGATCCTCATTCTTTTCTAAGGTACTCACAATTTGTTGAGATCCACACAGTCAAGTGTTTTTGCCTAGTCAATGATAAACAGATGAACATTGTTCTGGTACTCTTTAATTTCTGTCAAGATCCATCTGACATTGGTGATTATGTCTTTAATATCACGACCTCTTCTAAAGTTGGCTTGTATTTCTGGTTGTTCTCTGTCGATGTATTGTTCTGGTAATTTTTTAAATGATTGTCATCAGGATTTTTCTTGTGTGTAATATCAGTGATATTGTTTAATAATTTCCACACTCTATCATGTAAACTTTCTTTGGAATGGGAATAAACATGGATTTCTTCCAGCTGATTGGCCAGGTAGTTGTCCTCCAAATGTCTTACCATAACCTGTTTATAACCTCCATGGTGACATTTGTTGAAATATGTCAACTGGTATCCCCTCAATCTCCGGGGCTTTATTTTTTGCCAAGTCCTTCAGACCAGCCTGCACATTCTTTCATCATCATTACCTTTTGATCATATGTTGTCGTTGTTGTTGTTTTAAATTGTCAGCCAATTCTATTTGGTACAGTGAATCAGTGTACTCTTTCTATCTTTTTTTTTTTTCTTTTTGGCAATGAGGTTTTGTTATTTGATTTTTTTTATTTTCTAGCTGTTTATTTACAAAATTTTAATACATTGTTTTTAAGAACTAATTCTTTCAATTTCCCTCACCCCCATTTAATTGTACAGCCCCATGATTAATCTCCCTCTCCTCCTGAACATCTTCATCCTTCTGCTTTCACCTTCTCCCACCCTTCTTGGATCCTTATACTCATTCTAAAATAATTATTTTATACAATATTTATCCTTATGAGACTGAGTTAATTCTCCAGTCCCTTCCAAGTTAGGTAATAATTTACAAAATTATTGCCTCTGCATGCTGCATAGTATTTCATTGTGTACCATAATTTCTAAATCCATTCATTTGTGGTTGGACATTTTGGTTGTTTCCATGTTCTTGTCATAGTGAATAATGCTGCCCCAGTGAGTACCATCTCACTCCAATAACAGTGGCAAAGTTTAACAGGGCAGCAAGTAATAAATTCTGAATAGGATTGGTGAGAAAATAACTCTTATACATTGTTGATAGGATTGTAAAATGGTACAACCATTCTGGAAGGCAGTCTGATGCTTCCTCAAAAAGATGAACAGACATTCCATATGACCCAGCAATTCCACTACTTGAAATATACCCCAAGAAAATGAGAACTGAAGCACAAACTGAGATTTATATACCATCTTCTTTTAATGCTTCCTAAACCATTCAATATTCTGTTACAACATCCTTAAGTATTGCAGCTCACACCTTGAAATTGTTCTTTACTTCCTTCAGCTTAAGAAATGCTGAACAAGTTTGGCCCTTTGATTTTCCAACTCCAGGTCCTTGAACATGTCATTATAATATTTTGCTTTATTTCCCAAGCTGCCCTTCAAAATATTCTACTTAGCTCCTTAACTTATTGATTTCTTTACTTTGCTTTAGCTTCTCCAAGCTCAAGTGTAATAGCCAGTCTCTTCTGACATCCATTTTGGTCTTTCTTCTTCTGTCTTTATAATGACATTTACATTCTTCATGGATGATATTCTTGATATCCTCCCACAGCTCATCCAGTCTTTATTCATTAGTGTTCTAGGCCTCAAACCTTTTCCTGTGTTGGTTTTAAAATTAAGAGGGGATAAACTGAAACAAAACATTGATTCTTGTGTATTTGATTTGACCTTCTTTAGCTTTAATTTGAAATTACATATGAGTAGTTGATGATCTGTTCTTGCAATCAGCACTTGGCCTAGTTTTCCCTGGTGACATTGAACTTCCCCAACAATTTCTTCTGCACATGTAATTGAACTGATTCCTGTGCGCACCATCAGGTAAAATTTTTGTTTATAGCCTGCATTTATGTTTTTTTATAAAATATTATTTGCAATGAATTCTGTCATTCTACCCCCAGCCTCATTTCTGTCACCAAGGCCATGTTTTCTGACTACTGTTCCTTTTTTCTGGTTCCTAACTTTACCATTCCAATCATCCACTATTATTAACACATTTTGGTTGCATGTTCAATTGATTTCCAACTGCAAAATTTGGTAGAAATACACTTAGATTTCTGTATGTGTGTATCTATGTATGTGTTCATTTATATTTGTATGCCTTTGTCCATGAATATATAATATATAATTTTGTCTATGATTTTTTTACCTTTTTTATCTTTTTTAAAAATTATGTATTCATTCATGTACATTTTACTCTTCCCCCCCACTACCAACTCGCCTTTTAAGTCTAATAGACCAGGCCTTTAAGAATGTTCTTCTTTTCACTCATTGCAAGGCAGCATTCCCTATCAATACATTCTTTTCCTACTTTGCTCCCTTACCCTGCCTCAATCTTATTGTTACAATAACAGGTTTATTCCGTTTTTGTCTCTTTAAGACTGAGCTATTTCTTTTTTAATTTAGTATTAATTTTAATGAAAATTTACAGAGACTTTGGATTTCCATTCATTCACTGTTGCACATTTCTCCCCTACCAACCCTCCTCCCTAGTACACTACCCCCTTGAAAAAGTAAAAGAAAAATTCTTTCATTGTTTTACAAACCCTCACCCAGGTGACTCCACTTGCAACCTTTGCTCTGGACTCCTGCCATGACAAAAATACCTAATCACATATCCCTTTTAAACAGTTTTCTTCTTCATCTGTTCCAATGCAGTATAGATTATTGAAGCCATCTTTCTCAGTATCCCCTAAACCCCAATGTCAGTCTGTTTTACAACAGTGACACCATGCAGTATTTGTCCTTTTGTGACTGAGAAACTTCACTCAGCATAATGTCCTCCAGAGTCACCCAGTTTGAGTAATATTGCATGAGTTCCTTGTTTTTCAATGCAGCATAGTATTCCATTGTGTGAATATACCACAGCTTCTCTATCAATTCTTTTTTGATGGTCAATTAGGTTGTTTGCTACTCCTTGTTATTGTGAACAAAGCCACAATAAACATGGGTGTGCATATTCTGCTTGGATGTCAGTTAGGGTTTCTTTGAGGTATATTCCCAGTAGTGGAATTGCTGGGTCAAATAGTATCTCTATTTGCACCTTTTTGAGCAAGCGCCATACCATCTTCCACAGTGGTTGCTCCATTTTACACTCTCACCAACAGTGAATAAGTGTTCCAGTTTCTCCACAACCTTGCCAGCATTTGTTGCTTGCTGTGCTGTTAAATTTTGCTATTCTCCCTGGGGTGATATGATATCTCATAATTGTCTTGATTTGCATCTCTCTTAGAGCTAGGGATTGTGAACATTTCTTCATGTGCTTGTTAGCCATCTGAATGTCTTCTTTGGTGAAGTGTCTGTTCATACCCTGTGCCCATTTTTCAATTCAATTATTTACCTTTATCTTGTTGTGCTGCTCAAGTATTTTATAAATTCTGGATATAAGTCCCTTATCTGATATAT
>NW_006399906.1:6569109-6604141 GCF_000299155.1 Elephantulus edwardii | reverse complement strand
TTATAGTCCTTGGTTTTAGTCCTAGATCCATGATCCACCTTGAGTTGGTTTTTGTGTATGGAGTGAGGTGTGGGTCTTGCTTGAGTCTTTTGCAGATACTTTTCCAATTTTGCCAACACCATTTCTTAAAAAGGCTGTTGTTTCCCCACTTAATTGTATTCATCTCCTTGTAAAAAACCAGTTGACCATAGATGGGCTGATCTATGGGTTCTCAATTCGATTCCACTGATCTTTGTGCCTCTCATTGTACCAGTACCATGCTGTCTTAACCACCACAGCAGTGTAGTAGGATTTGAAATCAGGGAGTGAGATACCTCCTACCTTTTTTCTATTTTTAAGGAGTGCTTTGCTTATTCAGGGCTCCTATCCATTCCAAATGAAACAGGAGATAGCCTTTTCCATCTCCTTGAAGATTGGGATTGATATTTGTATTTGGATTGTATTAAATGTGTAAATTGCCTTTGGTAGTATTGCCATTTTCACAATATTGAGTCTTCCCTATCCATGAGCAAGCGATATTCTTCCATTTCTCCAGGTCTCTTTTTGTTTATTGTAGTAATGTTTTGTAATTTTCTTTGAATAGATCTTTTGTGTTTCTGGTTAAATTTAGTCCCCGTATTTAATCTTGTTATTAGATATTGTGAATGGCATTGTTTTTCTTAGTTCTGGCTCTGTATTCTCTTAGTCACTGTAGAGAAATCCAATTGATTTTTGTATGTTGCTCTTGTATCCTGCTACTTTACTGAATTTGTTCACTGTGTCCAATAGTTTTCTTGCTGAGTCTTTAGGGTTTTCTAAGTATACTATCATATCATCTGCATAGAGAGATAATTTTGCCTCCTGTTTGCCAATTTGGATACCTTTTATTCCTTTCTCTTGTCTTATTGCTATCCCTAAGACTTTTAAAACAATATACAGTGAGAGAGGTGATAATGGGCATCCTTGCTTAGTTCCTGTTCTTGAAGAGAATGCCTTTAATCTCTCTCCATTGAGAACAATGTTGGCTCTCGGGTTTGCATAAATACTTTACTTTTTACTATGTTGAAGAAATTCCCCTCTAATCCTATTTTGTTGAGTGTTTTAATCAGGAAAGGGTGTTGGATTTTGCCAATGGCTTTTTCTTCTTCAATTGATACAATGATGTGGTTCTTGTTCTTTGCTTTTTTACTGTGATGAATTACCTTAATTGTTTTTCTTATGTTGAGCCACCCTTGCATACCTGTCATGAATCCCACCTGGTCATGGTGAATTATTTTTTTTGATGTATCATTAGATTCTTTCGGCCAGTGTTTTTATCAGGATTTTTCATCTATATTCATGAGAGATATTGGGTTATAGTTTTCTATTTTGGTGGTGTCCTTTCCTGGCTTTGGTATCAGGGATATGTTTGCTTCATAGAACAAGTCTGGGAGAATTCCATCTTCTTCTATTTTCTGAAATAATTTATGGAAAATTGGTAACAGTTTTTCTCTGAATGTTTGATAAAATTCACTTGTAAAACCATCTGGCCCAGGCCTTTTTTTGGTTGGGAGTTTTTGTATTACCTTTTCACTTTCTACTTTTGTTATGGGTCTGCTCAGATATTCAGTTTCAGTTTGTGTCAGTTTAGGTAGGTTGCACATTTCTAAGTATTTGTCCATTTCATCTTGGTTTTCATATTTGTTTTAGTTTTTCATAATACTCAAATGTTAGCTTTTTAATTTTAGTTGGCTCTGTTGTGATGTTGCCTGATTCACCTCTCATTCACATTATTTGTGTCTTCTCCTTCTTTTCTTTTGCAAGTTTTGCTAGTGGTTTGTTGATATTTTATTGACCTTTTCAAAGAACCATCACCTAGTTTTACTGATAGTTTCAATTGTTTTTCTGTTTTCTTTTTAATTTATTTCTGCTATAATTTTTATAATTTCAGTTTTTTTAAGAGAGTATCAGGTTTTCTTGCTGTTCTTTTTCAATTTGCTGGAAATATTGGGTTAGAGAGTCAATAGTCAGTTTTTCCTGCCTTTTGATGTGCTTACTTATTGCTATAAATTGACCTCTGTTTATTGCTTTGGCTGTTTCCCAGAGGTTTTGGTAAGTGCTATTTTCATTGTCATTTGTTTCAAGAAACTTCTTAGTTTCATTTTTTATTTCTTCTAGTACCCAGTCATGTTCAAGCGAAGTGTTGCTGAGTTTCCAAATGCATGGTTTTTTTCCTCCTTTATCTTCTCATTATTGATTTCTAATTTTGTAGCTTTATGGTCTGAAAAGATGCTTTGTATTATGTTTTTTAATTTATTGATGTATGCCTTGTGACCTAGAATGTGATCTATCCTGGAGTAGGTTCCATGCACATTGGAGAAGAAGGTATAGTGTGCTTTTTGGAGGCGCATTAGCCTATAAATATCTATGAGGTCAAGTTGGTTTATTGTGTGGTTTAATTCTTCAGTAATTCTGTTGAGATTTTTTCTGGTATTCTATCTTTTCTTGAGAGGGGTGTATTGATGTCCCTAAGAATAATAGTAGTGTTGTCTATTTCCTTTTTCAGTTTTGTTAATGTTTGTTTTATATATTTTGCATGTCTTTCATTTGGTGTATTGATACTTATTATTGTTATGTCCTCTTGACCATTTCAGCATTATGGTAGTGACCTTCATTGTCCTTTATGATGGTTTTTACATTGACATTTATTTTATCAGAGATTAGTATTGCTACTCCTGCTTTCTTCTGGTTGCCCTTTGCTTGGTATATTTTTTGCCCCCGCTTTATTTTTAGGTTTCCTATATCATCATTTTTCAAGTGTGTCTCTTGTAGACAACATATTGATGGATTTTTTTTTTATCCAATCTGCTACTCTTTGTCTCTTCAATCATCAGTGTATTTAAACCATTCACATTCAGTGTGACTATTGAGAAGCTAGGGTTTATTGCTATTACTGTGTTGAGTTCTTTTTGGTGTTGTTGGTACTTACTCTGGACCATGCAGTTTTTTTGTGGTACGTCTGTAAAAAGGACATCTCTGAGTCTTTCCTGCAACGCTGGGCTTGTTTTTACAAACTCTCTTAGGTTCTGCTTTTCTGGGAATATCTTGATCTGTCCTTCATATTTGATGTATAACTTTGCTGGGTACAATATTTTTTGTTGACAGTTGTGTTCTTTGAGTGTTTGATATATGTCCTTCCACTCTCTTCTTGCTTGCATGGTTTTCGCTGAGAAATCAGCACTTAATTTTACCTGTTCTCCCTTATAGGTTACTTTTGTTTCTCCCTTGCTGCTTTCAGGATTCTCTCCTTATCTTTGGTTCTGATAAATTTAACTATGATATGCCCTAATGTTTTTCTTTTGGGGTCTAGTCTATATGGTGTTCACTGAGCTTCTTGTACATATATTCTCTCGTTCTTCATTATACGTGGGAAGTTTGGAAGTTTTTCTTTAGTAATTCTTCCACAACTTTTTCAGTGCCATTACTTGCTTCTTCCTTTTCTGAGATTCCAATGATGTGCATGTAATTTCTCTTGATGGTGTCCCATATTATTCTTAGGTTTTCTTCTTTTTCCTTCTTTTTTGAGTCTGCTTTTTGCTTTAGCAGATCAATGGTGACAATTCCGTCCTCAATTTCACTAGTTCTGTGTTTCATCTCTTCAACTCTGCTCATGTATCCCTCCAACATGTTCACAACCTCTGAAACATTGGACCTTATAGTTTGGATAGTTGATTCTTGTTTTTCTAGTGCTGCTAATGCCTTGTTTGTTTTCTCTGCTTTTTTTCTGTTGTTTTGTTTTGTGTTGTTGGGTTGTTTTTTTTGCTCCTTTTGGTTTTTGTTTGTAGTATCCTGTAATTCATCAAGTTTGGCTTTCATCTGTTGGATATATTCAATCACTCTTTTTTAAAATTCTGTGTCAAAAAGTTCCATCAGACTTCCTGAATTCAGGAAATCCACTGATACTGTGTTGCCCTTTGGGGGTGACATCTTGCTTTGCTCTTATGTATTGTGTGGGATAGCTTGCTTTCTTTGAGACATTCATATTTTCTTGATGTGAAGACGATGCTCTGGAGATAAGTTGGGAAGCTACCCTACTTGTGTGTTTCTCTGAACTTCTGACTTCAGGAAAATGTCAGTTCAGAGCCTGTGAGAGCTACCTCTTGTTGGTAAGACAGGTCAAGGTGCTCCGAATTAAAGGCAAATTGATTGCCCAGATGTGTAGGCACCAGTGTGGAGCCAAATGGGGTGAGGCAGATACAGGGTTGGGGTGATCACAAAGGCAGGTCAAACACTTGGGGGACCTCACTCAGACCTCAGCTCTCTGGGTGTCATTTCACGACTGAGATCGCTACTCAAATTTCCACTGTCTATTTCCCACTCAGGAGTTTTTACTCAGTGGTCCCTGCCCAGTGGTACATATGCAGGTGCCCTCACACAAGCACCCCTTGCCTAAGCAGGGTCCTGGATCCAACAGGATCAGAAAAGTCCAAGTCAAATTCCCACCAACCCACTAGCCTCTGGCTCATCTGCAGAGTCCACAGACATTCAGACAGATTTCCAGTGGCTGGCTTATTCCCAGGCAATCAACATGGCCCAAGAGAGCTCAGTCAAATTCCCCACCAGTGGGCACACCCTTGGGTGCTCTCCCAGGTAATCAGCAGCACCTCAGAAAACCCAGTCAGGATCCTACTGGCCATTCTCCTCCCAGATTAGTTCCACAGCAGCTTAGTTGGTGGCTTTGGTTGATGGCTGAATCCACAGTGTGGCTTTGCGTTCCTGTAGCTCCAAAAGGAACTTCTATAACAGAAGTTCGGATTAGAAATCCTACTGACCATGGCTCTTTGGGTTGGTTGGTCTCTGTGCAGCGTGAAGGACTCCCTAGTGGTCCTTGAACACCAGTGGGGTTACAGGGCTGTGGTGAAGGTGGAGGTACTTGGTTGTGGAACTGCAGGGGTAGGGAGGGCACGGGGGCACGGGGGCTGGGATACTACCACTGGGAGGCAGGGTCGGGGCTTGGGTTCTTTTGGCGGTTTATAGGGTTGCAGACCACAAGGTGGGGTCACGTGGCTTTGGGCTACAAGAGGATCATGCAGTGGCTGGCGTCACTCCTCTGGGGTCACCTGGCAGCCGGAGGCAGTTGCTCCTCTGGGATCTCATGGAAGCTGGGGGCAGTCAGTTGCTCCTCTGGAGTCACATGGTGGCAGGCCGTTGCTCCCTACTTGCTCCTGGTGGGTGGGTTCCACAGTAGCTTGGCTGGTGTCTTTTGCCTGGGACTCAGCTGTCCTGTGTGTTGTCTATGAAATTTTTAAGCAAAGGTCAAATTTTAGATAGCTGTTAAAAAATGAAAATGTATTTGACCATATTTGAATTATAAAATCCCACACATTTCATTTAATACCATATCCAACTTTTAGTGAATTTAAAATTATTTGTAAGAGAAGTTGTATATGCATATGTGTCTCCTTGAATAACATAATATATGACTTACTAGAAAAAATGTGCATATAAAAAATACAACTAGAAAAACAAATGGATTTATAAATTGTGATGTTGAAGGTTGCATTTCAACTTGATAGCTATGACTATGATTTTTCATTTATGATGTATTCATTCCCTTGATGTGGGCTGATATATAACATTTACAGGATGAGATCTGTTAGTAGCAAACTGTTGAAAAGTAATTTCCTTTTGAATGTAACCTATGTCAATATTCATAGATATTTTGGTAAAGCTATCTTACTCTAGGTTGTGGTTGTTATTATAAGTAGATAAGTTGACTACAACTGTTAATGACTTTATGAACAAAGGTTCTTACCCTGTCCTCTCTCAAGCCAACTTCACCATCCTCAGTCTGCTTGACCTCATTGCTACTCTGTCAATCCACCTGGCTGAGGGTTTTCCTTTTTATGTTGACCTTCTACATTTTCAAGTGTACTAGCCTTTTTCAAGGACTGGCCTTTCTTAAAATGCATAAGGCATGTGAGAAAGTTTCACTATCTTTTTTTCCCAAGGAACACACTGATTTAACTTCTACAAGGACAGATTTGTTTGTTCTATTAGTATTCTATGGGGTATTCAACAATCTTCTCCTGCACCACAACTTAAAGATATCACTTCTTCTTATAATCCTCAGTCATTCCCCAACTTAACAAAACAAAAAAAAGCAAGCAATTTAAGAAAACAAAATTAAACAAAAGATAAAACATGGATTGTGTTAGTGACACCATAATTCTTAGACTGAAATTTTTGCTTTTGGGGACTCTGGAGAGATCCTTGACAGCAGATTTTCCCAAGAAAACTGATTTGATTATTCTGACTGTTGCTGCCACGCGTGTTGACCGTGGATGCTGCCTACAGGCCTACTGGTGAGGATTTTTGTTTTCTTGATGTTGAGATGCAATTCATATTGAAGTCTATAGTGTTTGATCTTCTGCAGGAAGCACTTCAAGTTCTCGTTACTTTTGACTAGCAAGGTTGTTTCATTTGCATAATATGTGTTGTTGATAAATTTTCCTCCAATCCTGATGTCATACTCTTCTTCATAAATTCTAGCTTCTCAAATGATCTGTTCAATTTATAGATGGGGGGAAGTAGAAATAATACATTTATCATTATTTTTTTTGTAGTTTAGGATTTTCTTTTTTTTACTTTATTTTTTAAAGTTTTATTTTATATATTTGTAAACACCATGTTTCACCCTATTTTTCATTTGTATTGTTTTTCTACTATCATTCACATGCATTATGTTTTGTAAAAATGAATTCCAAAAACAATTTAAAAAAAATGAATTCCATCCTTGATTTTGAACTATGCAATATTCCCCTTCTTCCTTGTCCATGCTGTTTGGAAACAGCCTCTTGATGTTCTTGATGTTTTCCATGAGTACAATCAGGTGTTTTGGGATTCCTATTCTTCTAACTGTTATCCAGCATGCACTATGCAGATGACACAACTTTGCTTGCTAAATGCAAGAAGACATCAGACATTTGCTGAAGAGAGTCAAGTGCTGAATTGGATTGAAGCTTAACATCAAGAAAACAAAGATTCCCACCACTGTGCCAATTCAGTTTCATGATGGATAGAGAAGAGATTTAGATTGTTCATAACTTCAGCTTACTTGATTTTACAATCAACAATCTTGGCACCCACAGTCAGGAAATCAAAGAGGAATTGCATTGGGAGTCTGCTGTCAGGGATGTCTCTAAAGTACTGAAGAGCAATAATGTCAGTCTGGAGATTAAGGTGTGCCTGATCCAAGCCATGGTCTTCACAATTACTATGCATCCAAGAGTTGGACCACAACTAAGGAAGATAAAACAAAGATTGATTGATGCCTTTGAGTTGTGGATCTGGAGAAGAATTTTGAACATATTGTGGACAGCCCAGAGAACAAACATATCTGTCCTGGAGAGGGTGAAACCAAGCTGCTCCCTGAAGGGGGGGGGGGTTGAGATTCTGTTTCACGTACTCTAAGCACGTGGCCAGGAGGCATCAGTCCTTGGAGAGGAACATTATGCTTGGAAGAGTGTAGGGACTGTGTAGCAAAGGGGACTCAGGATGAGATGGATTGATTCAGTGACTGGATAAATAGGACTAGGTCTGCAAAAGATGATGACTTTGGATCACGGTAGGACAATTTGGTCACTATGGGTCACAGGCAACTTGATGGCACATAACAACAACAGCAATAAAATACACAATCAAATGCCTTTGAATAGACAATACATTTCAAAGTGTATATCCTTTGGTATTCTGCTTTCTGCAAGATCCAGGTGACATTAGCAATAATATACCCAGTGCAATAATTTCGTCTAAATCTGACTTACATTTCTGACAGTTCAGTATTAACATATGAATTATTCAGTTTTGGGTAATCTTCAGTATGATTTTACTTGCATGCTATGTAGTTTGTCTTTTAATATGGCTTTCCTAGCCATCTGATGTGCAGTTCTAGTTGTTTTTGGATAATCTTCAGTAGAATCCTGCTTGCATGTGAAATCAATGATATCGTTCTATAGTTTCCACCACAGCTAAGGAGGATAGAAGGAGAATTGATGCCTTTGAGCTGTGGTGCTGGTGAATAGTATTGAATGTACCCTGGACTGCCAAGAAAACAGATTCATCCTGGAGAGGTTAAACAGGATGCTCCTTGGAGGCAAGGATTCTGAGGCTTCTTCTGATATACTTTGGACATATTAAAAGGAGGGAGAAGTCCTTGGAGAGGGTCATCATGCTTAGGAGGGTGGAGGGATGGGGCAGAAGGGGAAGAACCTCTATTAGGTGGATTGATTCAGTGAGTGGGGTAATCCGGATGGGTGTGTTAGAGGCAGTGAGATTGGCACAGGGTAGAGCAGGGTTTAGGGCTGTCGTACATAGGCTTGCTATGAGTTGCACGCGATTCAACGGCACATAACAACAACAACAACAGCCATCTGAATGTAAATGATGCAACATGTGGATGGGTGGGTTATGTAATGGGGCAAAGGGATTGGCTATCTAACATTCCATAAGGGGATTGGCTTGTCTCAGAAATCTGATTTGCTAGTCTCTCCAATAAATTGAAAAACTCTAGTCACAGAGACAGGTTTTCCACTTACTGTCAGTGAAGAGGAATGAGACCTCTTGGTACCACCAGCAAAGAAACATTATTGTAAACAAAAAAGCAGCCACAGTCAAAATGGAGACCTGATGTGACATGAAACCTGGGATGGAGGGAAGAGATGATTTTGGCAGGACTGAGAACTTGGTGGACAATTAAGTGAGAAAACAAATATTGGCAGGACTGAGATCTTTGTTTTGAAAATTAAGAAGAGAGTGAATATTGGCAGGATAGAGAAATTTGTTAAACATTTGAGGGGGAGACAATATTGACAACACTGAGAACTAGGGAACAATGGCCTGGTGCTTCAAGGCTCAGGGTAGAGATCCTTGTGTGCACATTTTGGGAGCTGTCTTAACTATATTCTATCATTAATCTAGATTAAAACCTTCTGACTTCCCCAAAGCAGTTTGTGTTGCCTGTGAGCTATCACATAAGATTTTGCATCCAGAAGCAGTGAAATTGATGTTAAGATAAGTAGAGAGTTATGGGAAGGTAGGGGTATGTTTGAGCTCTTTGGAATTGGTTTTATGTTATTGACTCTGTGGACAAGGACAGTTTGCCTTTGTGAAGCTGATAAAGTTTGGGAATAACTGTCCTCACGTGGCCCTTACTCTTTTTTAAAGTTATTGTGAGAAATTAGAGTTGATGTGAATATTCAGACTCCTAAAAATGTGGGCTTTTGTTAGAAGTTAGGGTTTTGGGAAGTGCACAAAAATGACAAATTTTGAAGCTAAAGAAATGGAAAAGAAAACACCTTTGTGTCAACAAAATGACCATGGGTGGCTATTGAAGTTGATACTCTTAATTCCTTGAAACATTTCTTGTATTAATGTTTTTGTTGACTTGCCTATATGAATAATTTTTGGTTTCCTGTTCATATTGGACAGACCATCAATTACTCATCTACAATTTTAAAGAAAAGCTAAGAAATGTCAAATCATGTCCATGGTATTAAAAATTTGAACTTGAATTTCTTCCCCTTGAGTAATAGCCAATACAGGAACAAGTTTGAAATTTTGAACACTAATGAACAAAGACTGGATGAGCTGTGGGAAGATATCAAGAATATCCTTCATGAAGAATACAAAAAAGTCATTACAAAGAAGGAAGAAAAAAACACCAAAATGGCTGTCAGAAGTGATTCTGAATATTATTCTAGGGGGCTGAGAAGTGAAAGAAAAGGGAAGAAATTAAGAAGGAGCTGAATAGAAGATTCCAAAGGGCAGCTTGGGAAGACAAGGCAAAGTATTATAATGAAATGTGCAAGAAGCTGGAGTCAGAAAATCAAAAGGGCCAAACTTGCTTGGCATTTCTTAAGCTAAAGGAACTAAAGAGCAAATTCAAGCTGCGAGTTGCAATGTTTAATGATACTATTGGCAGAATATTGAATGATCCAGAAAGCATTAAAAGAAGATGGAAGGAATATACAGAGTCAGTGTACCAGAAATAATTAGCTGACAAAGAAGAACTTCAAGAAACAACATATGATCAAGAGGCAATCATGTTGAAGGAGAACGTTCAGGCTGCTCTGAAGGACTTGGCAAAAAGCAAAGTCCCAGGAATTGGTGGAATACCAGCTGACATATTTCAACAAACAGATGCCACCCTAGATGTGCCCACCAAGTAGTGCCAAGAAACCTGGTGGACAACTATCTGACTGACTGGAAGAGGTCCATATTTATTTCCATTTCAAAGAATGATGACCCAACAGAGTGTGGAAATTATCAGCTGCAAATATCAAATGCAAACAAAATCCTGCTGAAAATGTTCCAGAAATGACTGGAACCGTACATTGACGGAGAATTGCCAGAAATACAAGCTGGATTTAGAAAAGGTCTTAACACTAGAGACATTATTGCCAATGTCAAATGGATCTTGGTAGAAAACAAAGAATACCAGAGGAATGTCTATCTGTGTTTCATTGACTATGCAAAGGCATTTAACACTGTAGATCACAACAAATTGTGGCTAACCTTAAGAAAAATGGGAACTCAGAACACTTCATTTTGCTCATGAGAAAATTACACCGGGAAGTAGTCTTCAAAAGAGAACAAGGAAACCCTGCATGGTTCTAAATTAGGAATGGAGTTCATCAGGGATGCATCCTGTCTCCATACCTTTTAAATCTATATAGTCAATAGATAATTTGGAAGGCTGGGCTTTATGAGGACAAAAGGGGCATTAGAATTGGAGGAAGACTCACCAACTTATGTTATGCAGATGACACAACCTTGTTTCCTGAATGTGACAAAGACCTGAAATGCTTACTGCAAATGGTCAAGGCCTGTAGTCTTCAATATGGATTGAAGATTGACTGACATCAAGAACTCAACGGTGGGACAATTTGGAAGCACCATGATAGATGGAGAAGCAATTGAGGTTGTTAACAGTAAAAGCTTGCTTGGCTCCACAATCAATAGTTTTGGCATTAGGAGTCAGAAAACGAAAAGATGAATTGCATTGGAAAAATCTGCTGTTAGGTACCTCACGAGATTACAGAAAAGCAACAATATCTGAATAGAGCCGTAGGTGGCCTAACTTAGGCCATGGTCTTCACAATTAGTTGCTATGTCTCAGAGAGCTGGACAATGACTTAGAATAATATAATAAGAGCTGATACCTTAGAATTGTGGTGCTAGAAAAGGGATTTGAACACTCCATGGGCTTCCAAGAAAACCTTTAAGTCTGTCTTGGAGATAGTGAAACCAAATCTCTCCTTGGATGCTAGAATGTTGAAGCTCTGTCTCACACACCATGGGCATGTGGCAAGGAGGGATTGATCCTTAAAGAAGGATCATACTCAGAAAGATGGAGGAACAAGGCAGAAGAGGAAGACCTCAGATGAGACGGATTGGTACAGTAACTGGGGCAAAGGGGATTGGTTGGTTGAAATCATGAGACTGGCTCAGGACAGGGCAAGCTTCAGAGCTTCTTTACATAGGGTTGCAAGTGGCCTGATGTCACATAATAATAACAACAATAAAATAATATTGTTAAGTTATATTGTCATAATGAATTTTATGTAGTATAATGATATGCAGTATTCAGAGAAATTATGCAAGCTTACTAGTTGTGATTGGAAAAGCTAAAAGTAGAAGAAATGATTGTTTTAAGCAGTAGAATTAGAGGGTCTTGAATTTAATTTATCTAGGGTGGGGAGGATTAAGCCCCACTCAGTATACTGAGGAGATTTCATTTGAATAGAACTTCTTTGGATTTCTGTGTACTTTTGAAATAAAAAGAGGGGGGAAGACTTTAACTTTTTAAAAATGGAATAAGCAGTTTGGCTTCTGAGGCAGGGTAAGGTGGTACCCGTCAGAGCCACTTTCTAAGACCTGAAGTTAAAGGGAGTCACTGGGATTAAGAGGGATGCAGCAAGGAAGAGACTGGCTGAATTTGGACCCATCTATCAGCACTGTTGGCATAGCATGCACAGATATATGTATAAGTGAAAAAAGGTTATTAGTTTTGAGAAGCAGTGAGGCATGTGGACCCCTGTGTTGTTGATTTGGCCTCCCATGAGGATGAAGATTGAGTGAAGGGACCAGTCAGAGTGAAACACAGAAATAAGTGTGAACTCCCATTATTACAAATGATGTCCATTTGGTCCTAGCCTGCATGGCTTGAGATGAGTTGACCAAAATCCAAGAAGATGTAATAGGCAGGGAGTTAGTGTTGATGGCTGCAACTTGGTGGTTTTCTCTTATTTGGACTTTGATGATGGATGCGATGCTAAAAGTTTTAAATGGATCAGAAGATTCTTCAGAGAAAGGAATAAGCTTGTTTCCTCAGAGTACTGGTGATAGGAATGGGCAAATCAGAGATTTTTATCTAAAATAGGGGTTAAGCATGAGACGTAAAGTTGATAGCATACACACATTCATGAATACCATCTTTACTATGATTGTGAGGGGAAATTTAATTCTTAAGTGTGAAAGTGATGCCTATAAAAGATAGAGGATAAATTGGAATTTGTCTTTCAATATGGCTTCCCTGGCCATCTGAATGTGGATGACTGAACAGGACTATATAAATGGGATGTGTTTGCCTATTCATAAGTGGACTGGGTATCTATCATCCAACAATGGGTTTGGACAATCTCAACAATATACAAGGAGATTGGCTAGTCTCTCCAATAAATTTAACAACTCTGGCTTCAAAGACAGATCTTTCCTCCTGCCACCACAAACAAAGAAATCTCACCACAAGGAAAAGAGATGCCATGGCCAAAGTGGAGACCTGACCTGACATGAGACTCGTAGGGGAGGAAAAGAACCAGTACTGGCAGGACTAAGAACTTGTTGAAAAACTGGTGGAAGAAAGCTAATATTGACAGAACTGAGAACTTGAGAACAATAGCCTAGAACCACAACCCTTGGTACTGAGGTTCCTAATTGCACATTTTGAGAGCTATCTTAACTATATTCTGTTATTAATCTTAATTATAACCTTTTGACTTCCCCAATATGATTCTGTGTGGTCTATGAGCTATCATATCAGATTTTGGACCCAGTAAAGCAGTAAAACTGGTGTTAAAATGAGTAAAAAATATACGGGAAGGTGGGGGACATTTTTGACTTAATGGGTTTTGGTTTTGTGGAAGTTGATGGTTCTCCTTTGTGAAGCTAGTAAAGGTCAGACATGACATTGTCTAAGTGGTTCTTGCTCTTTTTATACCGGTGATATTAACGAAAATTTCATTCTGCTGGATCACTTTTCGTGGGTATAGGAATAAATATAGATCGCTCCCAGTGTTTCACAGAATTCTTTAATGAACGGTCTAGTCCTGAGGCATTGCACTATTATTCCAATTGTGATGCTGCTGTGATAGTTTAAATTAACCAGCAGATGCTTGGGAGAAACATGGATAATCTCCTGCGTGATTTATAGTTTCAAAACAATTCAGCTATGACTTGGTTCAACAATTAAGAGTGGTGTTTTGTTTTGCTTTGTTTTTGTTTACTTATTTCCATGTTACTCTATAGTTTATCACTTATTATGTGTCTGAAAGCTGTGCAATGAATAAGGATTATACAAAAAGAACTAATATCTTTGAGCTGTGGTGTTGGACAAGAGTCCCATGGACTTCCGAAAGAACAATAGATATATCTCGGAGAAGGTGTATCCAGAGTGTTCATTGGAGGTAAAGGTAATGAAGTTTGTCTCACATACATTGGGCATATCGCTAGGATAGGCTATTCCTTGGAGAGAGACATCATGCTTGGTAAGGTAGATGATGATGAAAGAGAGGAAAATCCTCAACTAGATAGATTAACACAGTAAATATAGTAATAGGCTTATATATGTCAGAAATTATGAGGCTGGTACAAGATAAAACAGAGTTCAAAGCTGTTTTTCACAGTGTGCTATGGATCGTACTTGATTCAACAGCACCTAACAATAACTACAGTGATCTGAATCTTGCATTTGGATGGAACATCTGAGTTCCAATTCATTGTGCTTAAGCTTGAAAACTTACTATAATACCTCTTTGTCTTGGGTTTGCCGGACTCCACAGCAAGCAGCATAATATATTACTTAATAATCCTGGATTTTTCACCATCTCCAATCTAAGATGTGCAAATGACAGAAAATTGTGCAATGTAAAGAGGGATTAAAACATTAAACGAAGAAACAAAGATTATAATCCTCAGCATGGTTCACATCTCAATATCAAGAAAACACAATTCCCCACAAATGGATTGATAGGGAGCATAAAAAATAGGAAAGAAAATAAAGTAAATAGTAATTTTACTTGGATCCATACATGAATGCAGTAGATATCAAATAATGTATTGAATTGGGCAGATCTGCTGAGAAGGACTTAAGGATATAACTTTAAATATATAGGTTCACTTGACTCAAATCATGATTTTTTTCACTCGCTTCATATACATGAAAAATTGAACAATGAATATGGCAGATTTAAGAAGAATCGGTGATTTTGCATTATGATGTTGAAGAATATTATTAAGTATATAGTGCACAAAAAAAAGACAATCTAATATATCTTAAAACCTTCCTCAAAATCTGAGATGATAAAACTTCAGCTCTCCCGCTTTTGATGTATTATCAGTATGGACTAGTAACTGGAAAAATAAATAAGATGTGGTAAATAAAAAGGTCACAGGAAAAAAGGAAGATTCTTAACAAAAGGGATTGGCGTGTTGGCTGCAACAATGGTTTTAAGCAGAGCAAATATTCTCAAGATAGTTCAGAATCAGGCAGTGTTTAACAAATGTTGAAACATCTAATAACACCCATGGACAATTGACCGCACATTTTTTGGTACAGCATCTGAGACATGAATATTAAAAATATTTCATTCCTCAGATTTTTTCACTATATACTTCATTTTATATTTGCGTTCTGGTTATCTAGCATCATTTTAGTCATAATACTTTGGTAAATATAATAAAACTTAGACTCAAACCTCATTTCTCATTAATTTTACTACACATAAAATTGTGTGGGACACAAAATGCAAACTTTATTTAAATTTATAAAATTAATTGATTTATGAAAGTATAGATTGATATATTTAATAAATTGGCTAATTTCCTTTATTATGGTGATATTAAAAATGAAATTGTGGTGTATTTTTGAGGATAAAATGAAAAATAAGCATTACAATAATGATGATACTGATAATGATTAAGAAATGCCCCAAAGTGTTCTGAAAGAAACCAAAATTATGGGGAGGGGAGATTGAAAGTGTGAAAATTATAGTAAAAACTAAGTAATAAATTTCCAAGAATGTTTTGTAGAACTTATAAATGAGATTGTAAATGATGTCACCCAGTTGCTGATAATAGAAAACTAGATTAAGGAGTTATAATGTCTTTCATTTTATTTTAAGTTGTCTTTTGACCAAGAGTAATGGAATTAGTATATTCTTAAATTGACTCTAAGCATTTATGGTTATACCTCATTTATCTCACATTACAGAGTAAGGACATTGCTTTTTAAATTAATAAAATATTCAGATAATGGAAAAGGTCCTAAAAAAATTATATATTTAGAGTTCTGCTTCCAAGATGACAGCATGAACATCTCTGCAGACACTATTCATAATAAATCAAATAAATTTAATGAAAACCATGACATATATACATAAAACAAACACAAAGATATCTAAAGTCTTGAGTTTCTGAAAATTATTACAGGCCAATACAAAATAAAGAAATATTCATTCAAGAAAATGTGTTACAATTCTGTAAGAATAAGAGGAAAAAATAATTTGTCATCCTCACCATTTTCATGCAATTCTTCATGAAAGACTCACATGAGTGTATGTGTTCCACATGCTGACATTCTTTCACCCTCAAACACTTAGTTAAGTGTTACCATGTATAATTGGAAATACAAAACCATAGTAATTTCTTATTTGTCTCAATTTCAAATTGAAGAGGCTAAATGCATGGTAAGTGTATTTAAGAGATTAGAAACTTTGCTTCTACTTATTCCTACCCATTGTATGAAGGCACTATACCAAGAACAAAAGGTCAAAATTATTGGAACCTAGAATTTTGCTCATTACCCACAGTAGCTGAAAGCAGGGAATACCAGAGGAACGTCTGTGTTTCATTGATTACACAAAAGCGTTTGATTGTGTGGATCATAACAAACTGTAGCTGACTCTGAGAAGAATGGGAATCCCAGAAGACTTGATGGTACTAATGCAAAATCTATACTTGGACCAAGAGACAGTCATCAGAACAGAGCAAGGAAACACTGCATGGTTCAAAATTGGGAAGGGCTTACGCCAGGGATGTGTCCTGTCTCCAAACCTTTTCACCTTGCATGCAGAACAAATTATCCAGGAGGCTGGGCTCTATGAGGAGAAATGCAGCATCAGGATTGGTGGAAGATCTATCAACAATCCGTGTTATGCGGATGACATAACTCAGCTTGTTGAAACTGAGGAGGACCTGAAACGCTTGCTGTGGAGGGTCAAAGATTGCAGCCTTCAATATGGATTGAGGCTCAATATCAAGAAGACAAAGATTCTCACCACTGGACTAATTGACAGCATGAGGATAGATGGTGAAGAGATTAAGATTGCTCACAGCTTTAATTTGCTTGGCTCCATAGTCAACACTCTTGGCACCAGCAGCCAGGAAATTAAAAGCTGTATTGTGATGGGAAAGACTGCTGTTAGGGACATCTCCGAAGTACTTAGACGCAATTGTGTCGCTCTGGAGACTAAGGTGCGCCTGATACAGGCCATAGTCTTTGCAATCACTAGTTATGCATCAGAGAGTTGGACAATGCCTAGGGAGGATAGAAGAAGAATTGATGCCTTTGAGCTGTGGTGCTGGAGAATAGTATTGAATGTACCATGGACTGTTAAGAAAACAAACAGATTCACCCTAGAGAGGTTTAAACCAACTTCTCCTTAGAGGCAAGGATTCTGAGGCTTTGTTTGACATACTTTGGACATGTTGAAAGGAGAGACCAGTCTTTGGAGGGGGACATCATGCTTGGGAGTGTGAAGGGACAGCACAGGAGGGGAAGGTCCTCTATGAGGTGGATTGATTCGGTGACTGGCGTAATCAGGATGGGAGTGTCGGAGACAGTGTGATTGGCACAGGATAGAGCAGAGTTTAGGGCTGTTGTACAGTGTCACTATGAGTTGCAATCTATCTGCGGCACATAGCAACAACAACAAGAGAAGAAGTTCACAAAATAGAGAACACCAAATTTCTCTAGCAATGACCTTATCTGGACCAGAAAGTGGTCACTTTTATAAATCATGTGTTAAATAATTCCTAAAATGCCAAGGTATATGCCTGCTAAGTTATCAGGGAAAATTATGAAAAAGATACCTAAAAGTCAGAATACAATTTTTGGAAATAGACTTAAAATCATCCTTGCTTGTATTTCATTGGCAATAACTGCTGAGAAATGTATGCTTCATAACATACATTAGATATATTAAACAGATATCCTTTTAGGAATATAAGAAAATTTGTTGGTGAGATATGGATTGGAATATAAAGTGGGTGAAGAAGCCAAATAAGGAATTGCCTCTACCAAATTTTATATCCTTCCAATGAGATCCTACAATCCATACAATACCTCCTGAAAGAAAAAGGAAAAAAAAAAACAACAGTAAAACTCAAGTGCTTCAAATTAAGTTAGGAATGGTAAGATCTTGGACTATTTCATGGGAGTAGTAGCACCATCTTAATAGAAAGAATATAATTTAAAAAACTAGCAAGATTATTTTAGTTTGGCAATATTAAGAATAATGTTTTTAGTTGTAGAGTGCAATAGCTTGATATGCAAAAGGAAAATTATATGGTCTCTGAAAATCTATAATTAGAAAGATGCTTTCATTTTCAGTATACTAAATTATGCTTCATTATATATTTCAACTTCCAATGATTCTAATAGAATCACATAGTCAAGGATTTCTCAGGTCTGGCACTATTAATTTCACTAACTATTATTTTTAGCCAACTTCAAAATGCAATGTCAGGATAACTAATGTGGAAAAACACCTCTGTAAAATACAGTGTGTGAAATTTATTTAGAATTGAAAGAAATAATAGCTATAATTTTGTAAAAAGTCCTTCTTCTTAAAAGATGAATAAAATTGATATGCCTATGGGAAATATTGTAAAGGGTTTATAAATCTTTCATTGGAAAAATTCATCATGCTTAGAAAGGTGGAAGGTCAGTGGAAGAGAGGAAGGTCCTCAATGAGATGGACACAGTGAGTATAACAATGAGTTCAAGTATTTCAGAAATAATGAAGATGGCACAGGGCAGGGCAAGGTACAGATTTGTTGCTGGTAGGGTTGTTGGGCAATCTCCTCCCACGCAATTAACTGCCTCTGAAAACCGCCACAAGGTCACCCACGGATCCGGGTCCAATTCAACAGTATACAACAACACAACAATAACAAGGATTGCTATGAGTTGTAGTTGACTAGATGTCACAGAAAACCAACACAAATTATAGTAGTTGAGAAATGAAACAGATATTTAGAAAATAGATTGCTTACGAATCACATTTTATTCTAGGTGTAAAAGTTTTAAACCAAAACTACCGTTTCTGCAACTATGAAATATGAGGTAGCTCTCAAGGCCTATTATCAAGGGGATGCACTATCAACCATTGGAACACAGTTCGTTCCACCAAATAATCCTCAGGAGAACAGTGAACGATCTCCTCTATGCAATTTACAGCCTCTGAAAACCTTCTGGAGGGTCAGCTACGAATCACTTCGACTCGACAGTACCAAACAATGAACATCAAAGACAAAGTACTCATAGTCCAGAAAAGCAACTGTCAAAAAGTGAAGAAAGTAAACTTTAAAGTTCTCAGCCTAACACATCAAAACAGGTATTTTTCAACATTTTAATGGAAAGCTATTGCAAGTTCAAAGATGTTTTAAGACACAAAAATAGCAAGAGTTTTAAGGGAATTCTGATGAACCAGTAATAAGAAACTGTGCTGCAATGCCAAAAGCAAGTGGTTTTAGGCCATCAGCTGCTCTATGGGAGATGGATGGGTAATTTCTTCTCTTGAGATTTACTTCTCCTGAAAACCTGAGTCGAGGGGAGGACGGGGGTCAGCTATGTCTTGAAGTATTTTGTTTGCAAATATGTTCCAAGGAGCCACAGGGAATCTAACATTAACAAGCAATAGCTGTTTTGTGTGCCCTTGAGTCAGAATCAACTCATGAGAGGAAATTGACTATTTTTCTCCAGCAGCCTTTGGGATTACAGCACAGTTTGTTACCAGTAGGACACCACTTCTGCAAAATAATGACTTTTCAAATGTCATAATGTTCTGGGATTATATAGGAAAGGGGATTCTGGAAAACGTAATTCTCAAAGTCTCTTCTGTAGGCAGAAAAGACTGTGAAGATAGTATTACAGAACTTCAGTTGACAAGAGTCAATGTAGCACACTGAGCAGAACACTACACCTTCTTTGTTTAAATTGGTTTGCTTAGAAAGTTCATATACATTGTCTTTCACAATATTCTTCATTCTACTGCATTCCATACAATCATTCTCATGCATTATATTTTGTAAAATTAATTACCATTGAAGCTTGTCCATCATTGTACTGTCTTTTCAGGTCTCCGCTGTTTCCTTCCCATTTCCTTAACAGCCCTGCCCCGCAACTACCAAATTGTGCAACCCTGTGGTTTTACCTATTCACATTCTCACCCCTCTACTCCCATCCATCCTCCATAAATTTCCATACACGTTTTACTTGTTATCCTTCTATTTTTTACAATAATCATCTTACTCAGTATTTGTCTTCATGAGACTCTTGTTCTCTTTCTCTTTTAGATAAGGGCTTCCATGGATATCTTCCTTTCCTGAAATCATAAGGCTATTTTAAGAATTATGTAATTGTAGTAAATTGTATTTGATCTGGAGGTTTCTACTGGTTAACATTTATACTTAACCAGAAAATATAAAGAGAACAAGATATGGAGAGCTCTAGTGGCATTAGAACTTTTGAAATTGGCTTTTATCTCTCTGGGTTCATAGGTTGCAGCTGTCTCAACTGTGGACTCATGGTTTGCCATTAGATACGTTTCTTCTACTTATCAACAGCTGTGGGGCCAACATAAGAGAGAGACTTGGCCATGCTATGGAGAAACTGTAGTGAGGCTTCACTTATGTAACCTAGGAGACAGAGCCTGAAGAGCTGATTTAGGACTGCTATGAGATGAGGTTTACTGGATGGAAAAAAAAAAACCCACAAAAACAAGCAAACAGAGAGAATTATTTATATTGTTGTACTTAACCTAGACTTTCATTCTGTGGTATCATTTGCCTTCCAATGCCACCTCCAAGATAGTTATTTAATAAACCCCACAATTTTTGCATTGAATATTGGATATCATGCTTAGTAGAAGTAGATAAAGTAGCATAGTGGACTATGTCTTATCATGGAATTGGTTTTATATACTAGATGTTACTGATTAAGGTAGTTCTCCTTTATTGAACTGGTAGCAATCAGATTTGTCCATTTTCATGGTTTTGCTATTGGACCTTTTACAACTCTTAATGTCAAAACGTGTTTTTTTTTTCTCAGAAACATAATCACAGAATATACAAATTAATTGCACATGGAAAGGAAAATTTTATAAAAAAATTGAGAATATTATAATAAAGTGATAAAGAAATAAAACAAAATAAGGTGTGAAAAACTGATTAGAACAAAGGCGTATTTTCTTCAAAGGAGAAGCAGCCCTACATCAGTCTTTTCTATAGTTATATATTTAAAAAGTCAGTAGAACAACAAGTTCTTATAATCCAAAGCTATGATTTTCTATCCTATAAAAATATAGTTCACAAGTAAAGCATTTCTATAAAAACATCGACACACTTCCCTCACTAAATGAAATTTCAAAAGATGTGTGATGCACAGAAAGATGGTGAATGGTTACGTTAGACCATAAAGGCAAAGATGAGTAATTGTAAAATAATGTCAAGTACATAAGAACATGTTAACAAACATCAACTTGTCAGTAAATGAGTATTTTTATGTTTCTGAACAATTAGGTATTTCTGAGAAATTTGTCTATTGAAACAAAATATAACAATATATCTTAAGTTTAAAAGTGTAACACTAGAGAATGAAATATCCGAAGAAATTAAATAATCTAGGGTACTTGTCTACTTTTCAAAGAGAGTATTTCCTCTAAAGCCATGAAAATATTCCAGGAATTGTATGTTCAGCTTGGAGAAATTTATTTACATTTGTAAGGGCATTTAATCAGGGATTTTCTCTTTCCTAGAATTATAAGTGACTAAAAAGCTAAGTAGTCTTCTGTTCAACTCTTTTACTTTGGCATGTTCCCCTTTGAATTGGCTTCTCCATGCTCTGGTATGCATTCAGAGTCTTCTCACATCCATTTTGGTTATACCTTTCTCCTTTGTCTTTGTAATGACCGTGTGCTTTCTTCATGGATGATGTCTCGCATATAATCCCACAACTCATCTTGTCTTCAATTATCGGTATTCAATGCTTCAAATCTATACTTAAGGTAATCTTGAAATTCAGGTAGAATAGATTCAAGGTCCTATTTTGGTTCTTGTGGATTTCTCAAATTTTCTTCAGTATCTATTTGAACTTTAATATGAATAATTAATTGTCTGACTCTCAGTCAGCCCCTGGACTAGCGTTTAGTTTTTATATTGTTTTGCTTACAAAGCTCATATATATTGTGTTTCTCATGTTTCTTCAATCACATTATATTTCATACAATCATTCTCATGAATTATGTTTTTCTATTTTTTAATTTTAATATACAATTTCATTTTACAATTTGATCAAATAATTTTGTGGTTATGATTACAAAAGCATTGTCATTTTCCATATAACTTTGTTATCCATAGCTGGTTAATATAAGTAAGACAAGGAGAGGTTCAAATATAAAATGAATCACCATTGGACCTGGCCTATTATTACTCTGTCTTTTTAGTTCCCTGTCAGATCCTTCCCATTACCTTCACCTTCTCCCTCCACCCACCAAATTTTGCAACTCTGGTTTTGCCCGTACCCATCCTCGTCTCTCTGTTATAACCCTTTTCCCTTTTGGATCCTCGTCATATTTCACTAGTTATCCTTCTATTTTTAAAATAATGGTCTATGCAGTATTTGTCCTTATTGGTCTGAGTTAGTTCACTCAGAAAAATGCTCTCCAGTCTCTCCGAAGTAATGTACAATTTTTTTTTCAAATCATTGCTCCTGAGTGCTGCACAGTATTCCATTGTGTGGATGTACTACAATTACTCAATCCATTCAGTTGTGGTTAGACATTTGGGCTATTTCCATAAGCTTATGTTAGTGGATAACAGTGCTATGAACATTGGTGTACAAATCTCCACTTGTGTCTCAGTTCAAATTTTCTTGTGTTATATCCTAGTAGTGGAATAACTGGTTCATATGGAGTTTCTATGTTCAACATTTTGAGGAAATGCTAAATTGTTTTCCATAGCTGATGTGTCCTTTTACAATCCCACCATCAATGTATGAGAGTTTCTACCTCTTCACATTATCTTCAACATTTATTGCTTGGTGGCTTGCTAAACTTTGCCAATGCTACTGGGGTGAGGTGGTACCTCATTTTGGTTTTGATTTTCATCTATCTTATTGCCAGTGATTTGAGTATTTCTTTGTGTGTCTATTTGCAATCCAAATGCCTTCCTCTTTTGAAAAGTCTTTGCATGTCTTTTAGACGTTTTGTAATTGGGTTATCAGAGGCCCAGAAGTATTCTGCAAACCTTTGTTATGAGATCCTTGTCTGAGATGACATTACCAAATGTTCTTTTCTTAGGTGGTAGGTTTTCTTCTCACCGTATTGGAAAAACTTTCTCATGAACTTAGTGATATGATCTTTAGAAAATTTTATTTATCAATTTTATCCTCTTCAGATTGTGCATTTCTAGCTTTATTTATCAGCCGCTTTATACTGTACACTAAGCCTTCTAAGTTTGATCCAAGTTTTGGTCTTATGAACTTTATGGTTTTGGGCTTTACTCCCAGGTGTCTGATCCACATTGAATTGATTTATATGTTTGGTTTGAGATGTGGATCCTGTTTCAATTATCTTCAGTAAGCAGACTAGTTTTGCCAGCCCCATTTATGGAAGAGGTTGTCATTTCCTCATTGAATAGGTTTTCTTTCCTTGTCAAATAGCTGTATTCATTTTTTTGTTTGTTTGTTTTGTTTTGTTTTGAATTCTGTTTCATTGGTCTAAGTGCCTGACATTGTACCAGTACCATGCTGTTTTGGTTACTATTGCTGTGTAGTAGGTTTTGAGGCTAGCGAGTGCTATGCCTCCCACTTCATTCCTATCAAAAGTGATTTGTTTATTTGAGATCTTCTACCTCTCCAAATAAATTTGACAATTTCTCTTTCAATCTCCTTGAAAATTTAATTTGGTATCTATTGGGATTGCACTGAACATAAATATTGCTTTTGGTACTATTGTCATTTTCATAATATTGAGTCTTCCTAACCATGAACAAGGAACATTTCCCCATTTATTTAGATCTTTTATTGTGTCATGCAGAAATGTTCTGCAGCTTTCTTAATACAAGTCTTTTGTGTCTCTATTTAGGTTCTCTCCCAAATATCTCAACTTCTGGCTGACTGTTGCAAATGATATCTTGGTTTCCTTCTATAATCATCTTTTAGTTTTTGGGTTTTTTTTAAATTTTTTTTTAATTTTTATTTTCTTATTTGTGTGTGTGTGTGTGTGTGTGTGTGTGTGTGTGTGTGTTTGTGTGTGTGTGTGTGCACCATCAAATCAGATCTGACTGGTACTGTAGGAGACTGTCCCTCCTTCCCCAGCAGAGCATCTGGTGGATTAGAACCGTGCGCCTCTGGGATTGCAGTGCAGCTTCTTGCCAACTAGGCCACCAGAGCTCCCCCTTTTCGGTTTTTTTAAAAATTAATTTTAATGAATGTTTACAGACACTCTGGATTTCCATTAATTTGTTGTTACAATTTTCTTCCTGCCCAGCCTCCCACTCAGTTCCCTCTTCCCTTTGAAAAGAAAAAGAAAAATTCTTCCATTGTTATACAATCCTTCCCCGCCAAGTCCACTCCACTATGCAGCTTTGGTTTTGAAAAGTAAAAGAAAATTTCTTTCATTGTTGTACAATCCCTCCCCTCAAGTCCACTCCACTGTGAAGCCTTCCTTCTGGACTTCTGTCATGACAATAGTACTTAATTATATATCTCTTTTAAACATTCCTCTCCCTCATCTAAATCAAGGAAGTATACATAATTTATCGCATCTTTCTCAGTCTTCCCTCAAGCCTGATGTCATTCCCATTTTGAAACAGTGGCCTTGGGCAATATTTGTCCTTTTGTGACTGAGATATTTCACTCATCATAATGTCCTCCAAGGTCACCCATTTTATATAATATTTCAGAATTTCCTTGTTTTTCATTTCAGTATAGTATTAAATTGTGTGTGTGAATATACCACAGCTTCTCTATCCTTTCATTTTTCTAACTCCTTGCTATTGTGAAAAGGAGAACAAACAGATATGTCTTGGCGAGGATGCAGCCAGAGTACTCTTTGGAGACACGACTTATGAGACATCACCTAACATATTTGTGCTGTTGTTAGAAGGGGCTATTCCTTGGAGAAAGATACAATATACTGGGAAGAGTTGGAGGGTTGGCGAAGGAGAGGAAGACCTCCACTACGCAAATTGACATGGTTACTGCTAAAATAGTCTCTGTGTGTCAGGAAGTATGTATATGCCACAGCATAGAACAAGGTTAGGATCTTTTGTTCATAGCGTTGCTACGAGTCATACTCAACTCGAAGGCACCTAACAACAATAACAATAACATATTATGAATCAGAAAATAAATCATAGAAATAATGAACAAGCTTTATTTTGTAGGACAAAACAAAAATGTGCTCCAAAAATGTGATTATAATAGTAAAATTAGATGTAAAGCATTTAAAGATAAAATACAAAATCCTTAAATAAATAAAAGAATGTACCATATACATGGGTTTTTTTAAATAAGCAGTATGTATTTTTACGCACTGTGCAATTAATGTTCCATTAAGAATTCCAAAAATTCAATATAATTAAATGTTTAATCTAATCAGTGACTTAATTATTTTGTTTATTCTACTTCAAAATCTGATTCACATAAGGTGTGTAGGTTGAATTATAAAGAACAGAAAGTTGCCAAAATATCCTTGAGAAACAGAAGCTTGAACACTAATGTCGATAGCAGCATTATTCACCATAGCATAAACATGGAAGCAATCCAAATGTCCAGCCACAATGAAATGCATTGAGAAATTATGATACTTTCACACAATGAAATACTATACAGCATACAGGAGCAATGATTTTGTAAATTATTACCTAACTTGGGATCAACCAAAGAGCATTATGCTAATTGAATTAACTAAGTTCCATGAGGACAAATACTGTATAAAACCACCATTGTGGAACGTGTATGAGGATCCAAGACAGGGAGGGAAGCAGAAGGGTGAACAGGGGGAAAATTAATCATAGGCTCGTACAATTTGATGGGTGGATGGAGGAGTGGGTAAAGGAAAAGGGAAAGACTCGGTGGGAATAACAATATATATTAATTTTTAAGTAAACCAGAAGAAAAATTCTGAATTAACCAACCATAAATAGGAGTAAAAGAAAAATAAGATAATATCTGCATTTATGCAACATACTAAACTGGGTAAAGATACAGATATGGAAAGGCAATTCACAAGCTTTCATAAAATGATGCTGATGAAACTCTTAATAATAACTAGGCAAAAAAAATGTGTTACCATACATTTCTGGAGCTCTGGTGGCCTAGTGGTAAGGAGCTGCAACTACAGTCCTAGAGGGGAATGGTTTGAACCCATCAGATGCTCTGCCGGGGAAGGAGGGACAATCTCCTCCTGTACCAGTCAGATCTGATTTGAAGGTACACTCACACAAAAATAATAAAATAAAATAAAAAATTAAAAAAAAATGTGTTACCATACATTTCTGAACTTGTGGAATGAGTAAGATGAAAATGGAAGCTATAAACTGAAAGAAGGTTATTTTATAACACGTGTAACTAAAAATAACAGATTTGTCTCCAGAAATCATAAAAGTCAACATAACTATGGATCAAATGTACACGAAGGACATGAAAAACAGAAGATAAAATAACTAACTTTCAAATATTACAATGGAAGTGTGTTCACACTCATGAGCAGAAAAATTAAAATTTAATAGAAAGATTTGGTGTGAAAAGCAATGTACACAAGTTTTGTAAGAAAACCAGTATAAAATAAAATTTTTTAAAAAGAACAGAAATATGTTGAAAATTCTTGCCAGCTATATGTCACAATAGGAACTTTCTGATGTGACTGTACAATAATAAATATACTTTATTGTTGTTATGTGCCATTGAGTTGACTATGACTCTCAGTGAATCTATGAACAATAACTCTGAACCTCACTCTATCCTGAGCCAATGTTCATTGTCTCTGACACACCTCTCGTTACCACAGCCACTATGTCAATCTATTTCATCCAGAGAATTGTTCTCTTGCACTGCTCCTCTGCCTCTCAAAGCATGATGTCCTTTTACAAGGACTGGTGCCTACTGCAAAGATACTCCAAATATGTAAAATTAAATTTCAAAATCTTGGCCTCCAAAGAACCACCTGGTTTCACCCTCTCTAGAACAGATCTGTTTGTCCTCTTTGTACTCCATGGCATGTTCCATACTCCTCTCCAACACCTCAGCTGAAATGCACTGATTTTTCTTATCTCACCCTTAATCATTGTCCAGACGCACAGCAAGCAATTAAGAATTGTCTAGACTGACATCATTGCTGTTTAGCACTCTGTAGATGTCCGTGGTAGCAGACTTTGATAAAACAACTTATTTTTTTGATTCCTTACTTCTGGTGCCAAGAGCATTGATTATGGATTCAAGCAAGATGAAATTGTTAACAACTTTTATCTTTTCGACATCTATAATGGTGATGTCAACTGGCACAGTACTGAGAACTTAGGTCTTCTTTATGTGCAGATGAAATTCATACTGAAGGTTTATTTATCCTCTAAAGAAGTCTTCTTCAGTTTTGGCAAGCAAAGTTATGTTATCTGCGTAATTCAGACTGTTGATGATCTTCCTCGAAAAATGCTACGTTTCTCTTCATAAAGTCCAGCACCCAAAATGATCTGCTTTGCACATAGATTGAAAAGGTATGGAGAGAGGATACCTCCGTGATGTGCTCCTTTCCTGTTTGAACCATATATCATCCCCTTGCTCTGTTCATACAACATTTTCATGGCCTAAGTATAGGCTTCACATGAACACAAGTGTTCTGGGATTCCCATTCTTCTCAACATTGGCCACAATTTATTCTGCTAACACAGATAAATGTATTTGCACAGACAATGAAACAGATATAGACATTCTTCTGGTACTCTCTGCTCTTAGCCACGATTCATCTGACATTGGTAATGATATCCCTAATGACACAACCTCTTCTAAACCCATTTGTATGCCTGACAGTACTCTACTGATGCACCATTACAGTCTGTTTTGTATAATCTTTGTGAAGATTTTACTTTCATGTGACATTAGTGATACTGTTTGATAATTCCCACAATGTTGGATCACCATTGTTTTAAAAAAAATTGGAATAAATATGGTTTTATCCAGTCAGTTTCCAAGAAATGCTACAGATTTCCTGGCACAACCTGGTGAGCACATCTAGTACTGCATCTGTTTGTTGAAATATATCAACTGGTATTCCACTAATTCTTGGGGTCTTATTATGGATAGATATTGAATTATCAAGGAATCTTCAGCAGCAGAAGAAAAGAATATGTAGAAGTATTGAAACAAAAAGAACTGACTGACACAAAATAATTTAATTAAATAGCATATGATCAAGAAGCAATGTTAATGAAGAAGTTCAAGCTGATCTGAAGGAATTGGTAAATATAATTTTAGCATTATCTAATAAATTAAAAATACTATTTTATTATATGAAGAGATGTTTAGATATTTCATTTGCTAGCAGCTTTGTCACATTTAATAAAAAAGTACAAAACAAGGAAAAAAAGAAAGATGTCATCTAGTCTGATATTTACACAAGAAATTGTTCATTGCCCATTGCTTCTAATTAGCCTTCTAATTAGCAATTAATATTTAAAGCATTATGCAAGAAGGGCTCTATGCCAATGTCACTTAAAATGAACAAACAAATCTTATTACCCTTCTGTGGATTTTGACTCATAGTGATCATGTAAGGATTCTGAACCTTTAAGAGACTGTAAAGGGAAGGAGACTATTCATCATTTTCCTGTGGCTCATGAATTCAAAGGTTTGACCTTCTTATTGACAGATTAAATTATATAATGCTCCTCCATTCAGGTTCAATACTGGCCTCATTTTTTTTATCTATTCTTTTTTAAACAAATGCATTGTTAGTGTTGTTGTTATGTGTTGCTGGATTAATTATGTTTCATAGTGACACTATGGAGAGCAGATATGAATCTTCCCTTACTCTGTGCCATCTCACACTTGAGCCAAGAATTAGAGTCACCATGTTAATCTATTTTGATGTGTGTTGGGGAATGTTGGGGAGGAAGGGAGGGCCTCTGGCTAGGACAGATCACTTAGCTCCAGATATATGCAAACCTCCCAATGGTTTCTAATAAGGGATAGAGAAAGCTCTCCTGTGTTTTGTCATACCAGCTTAACAAAGCTCATCACCTGGGAAGATGGCTGCTGCATCTGTTGAGCTGGGAGTAGTCTGTACAAGGTTGAGGTTCTCCTATTCAATTTGCATGCCCCACGTCTGCAAGCCCACACTATCCTATCTTCCTGTTTACTTGCTTGCATATAAGTGCACTTCAGCCCCAATAAAGTTGAGCTGGATTGACAATCTGAATGGCTCCCAGAGTGGTGTATTTCCATCGTACTTATTCTCATTAGGGTGTTGCTGTTCGTTGCCAGATAATGGACAGTGACAGATGTGGAGATGACTCTCTTACATTGGCTCTCCACCTTTCAAAGTATGATGCCATTTTCCGAGAATGGGTCCCTCCAAAGAATATGAAATATAGTTTTACTACTCTGGATTCCAAGGAGCATCCTGCTTTCACTTTTTCCAGAAACATGCAGGTTCTCTTGTCAGTCCATGGGATATTCAGTGTTCTTCTCTAGCCTCACAACTCAAAGGTATCAATTCTTCCTTTTCCATTCTTGGTCACTATCCAACTTTCAGATGCATAGCAAACAATTGAGGATACCATGGCTTATATCACATACACCTTAGTCTTTAAACTGACATCATTATTTGTCAGCATTCTAGAGATGTGTCTGACAGCAGATTTTCATATATATATTATCTATCTCTATCTCTCTCTATCTTTATCTCTATATCTATATTGCTCTGGTGGCTTAGTGGTAGTAAGCTGCACTACAATCCCAGGGGCATATGGTTCAACTCGATCAGATGCTTTTCTGGAGAAGGAGGGGGAAATCTTCTCCTGTACCAATCAGATCCGATTATTTGGACCAGAAGGCAGTCATAAGAACAAAGTAAGGAAACACTGCATGGTTCAAAATTGGGAAGGGTGTTAGTCAAGGATATGTCTTATATCTATATTTTTTCAATATACATGCAGAACAGATTATCCGGGATGCTGGACTGTATTAAGAGAAGTGTGGCATCAGGATTGGAGGTAAACTTATCCACCATCTGCATTATGCAGATGACGCAACCCTGCTTGCTGAAACTGAGAAGAGCCTGGAGCACTTCCTACAGAAGGTCAGGGTTGCAGTCTTCAATATGGATTGACGCTCAACATCAGAAAACAAAGATTCTCACAGCTCAATTGATTGGCAACATCATGATAGATGGTGAAGAGATTGAGATTGTTGACAGCTTCAGATGGTGAAGAGATTGAGATTGTTGACAGCTTCAATTTGTATGGCTCTACAATCAAGTTTTTTGGCACCAGCAGCCAGGAAATTAAAAGACAAATTGCACTAGGAAAACCTGCTGTCAGAGACCACTCCAATGTATTGAGGAGCAAGCATGTGAGTTGGAGACTAAGGTGTGCCTGATACAGGCCATGGTCTTTGTATTACTTGCTATGATTCGGGGAGCTGGAAAAGGAGTAGGGATGACAGAAGGAGAGTTGATGCCTTTGAGCTTTGGTGCTGGAATATTGAATATACCATGCTAGGAGAACAAACAAGTTCATCCTAGAGGGTGAAGCCAGGCTGCTCCTTGGAGGCAAGGATTATGACATACTTTGGACATGTTGCAAGAAGGGACCAGTCCTTGGAGAGGGCCGTCCTGCTTGGGAGGAGGAGGGACGGTGCAGGACAGGAAGACCTTGATGAGATAGATTGATTCCATCACTGGGGTAGTGGGGATAGGCATGTCAGAGGCAATGAGATTGATAAGAGATAGAGCAGGGTTTAGGGCTGTTGTACATATGGTCACTATGAGTCACAAGCAACTCGAGGGCACATAACAACAACAGCAACAACAACAACAACAGCATATTAGCAAAAAAAAAATAAGTATGTCCTTAATGTCTTCTAGAGCAGTGAATCTTTTCCTGAAAATAAATTTACTTTGTCCATATCCATCAGATGAGTAACTATTTATGGAAGCCAAAGCCTTATAAAATATATTTCTTTGATAATAATTCTTAAAGTTGAAAATTAGTCTTTGGTTCACAGAAATAGAATGGCTATTGTGTTTAGTAAACATGAACAAAATATTAATCTCATCATACATACTAATGAGAGCTCTTTGAATACCAGATGGGTTGTCAATGAAAATCACTATTTGGAAATATTTTTTTCCACAATAGTTTATCAACACTTTTGGCAGTCCTTGAGATTTTCAGTGCTCTTGCCCAACATCACAGTTCAGAGGTATCAGTTCTCCTTATGCCATCTTTGTTCATTGTCCAGCTCTCAGATGCATATCAAGTAATAGAAATGGCCATGGCCAGAATAAAATGGCCTTTAGTCTTCAAACTGACATCGTTACTTCTCAATTATTTGGAGAGATCTCTAACTGCAGACTTTCTCCATGCCATGTGTCTCCTTATTTCCTGACTGTTGTTACTAAGGGTGTTAAATGTGGATCCAAGTAAGAGAAAGTTGTTGACAATTTCAATCTCTTCTCCAACCATCATGGTGTGGCCTATTGGTATGAATCTTTGTTTTCTTAACTTTGAGGTGAAATCCATACTAAAGGGTGCATTTCTTGATCTTCAGCAACACATGCTTCAAGTTCTCCTCACTTTCAACAAAATTAATGCCAAAAGAACAAACAAATACATTTTGGAGAGGGTGTAGGCAGATGCTCTTCGGAAGTAAGGACAATGAGGGTCCTACTCACACACTTTGGGTATATTTCTAGGAGGGGCTGTTCCTCGGAGAGGGACATGATGCTTGAAAAAGGAGCGAGTCAGTGAAGGAGATGAAGATCCTCAGCCAGGTGCACTGACACAGTTACTTCCGCAATGGGCTCTGGTGTGTCAGGAAGTGTGAAGATGGCACAGGATAGGACGGCATTCAAATCTGTTGTTTATAAGATTGTTAAGAGTTATGCTCAACTCGATGGCACCTAATGAAAACAACATGTCTTAACACTGAACTTTAATTATTGGCAAATGTGCTGTCATCAGTTTTCAGTTCTTTGGTTTCTTCTTTCTCCGTTTATATACTGTAGTAAGAGAAGATTTGAGTAACTTTTAAGGGTCTGAAGAGTTTTAGAATGATAAGTGAGCAAGGACTTCAACTTAAACTCACCATCTGCATTAATCCATAATATGAGAAGTAGACTTTTCTTTGAAGTTTTTAATTCAAATAATTATGTCTCTGTAGCAATGCAAGTTATTTAGAATAACACCTTCACTTTATCTAGAACGTCTACATCAGTACTTTCTGCCTTATCTTGAATTTTACATTATGGAAACATCTTTCGTTAAACCTTGGAATCAAATTCTACTGGCTTCAAAGGTCTTTCTTTGCATCTTCCTCTCTCAGCTTTTGTAGAATAAAGGCAATAGAAGGGAACTTTACTCCAGATTAGAATTGACCTGGAATTATTTGGTGGCTTTGTTCAGAAGGTCCTCAAATACAGATTATGAAATATATATGTTTGCACATAAAAAGATAAAGGAACAACCAGACCAATACACAAATCAAAGACAAGAACAGAGAGACAAAATTCATGGAAATAGAGCAAATGCTTGTAAAGGGTGACAAAACCTTGGTCTGTAAATCAGAATTCAGTAAAGAAGCATCTGGGTAGGCTAATAAGTCTAAATTATTTTCAGATAAGGTCTCAGAAGGATGACAAATGGCAAGCTGTGATGTCATTGGCCAGTATAGTTGAAGAAATGTTGTGTATGTAGACTTTAGGGACTGGCTAATTTACTCAAATCATTAAGTTCAAAGACTGCAAAGTAGTATTCAGAAATTATGAACCAGATTAAGATTGGGCACAAAGTTCTCTAGATATGTCAAAAATTTTTCATACATATATTTATTAGTTTTGGTCAAACATTCTTCTACGTTGGGTAGTACTAGTCTACCCATTTGCTGTAAAGAGTTAACTTGTGGTTGCTGTGATACTGAACACTGTGACACTGATGTGTCAAATGTGATAATGGTTACCCGTAGTGGACAGTGTTTGGTGGAGTTCCCAGATTAAAACAAGCTTGGAAGCAGAATTGCCATCCACTTCCGTAATAGCTTGCCTCTGGAAACTCTGTGAACCTGGAAAAAGGATGAAAGTTATACTAGTGTTCAGGTCTTTCATTCATAGGGTCTCTATGAGTCATTTAAGACTCAATAGCACTAAACAAGAATAACAGTATTTATTATTACAGGCTACAAAAGGTGACCCAAGAAACTATTAAAATTATTGAAGAATAGATGCAGAAACTGTCACACAATATCATTAATATAAAATGCAAGCATGATTCTGCTGAAAGCCACCCCAAAACGACTGGAGCAGCATGCCAATAGAGAAATGACAGATATGCAGGCAGGATTTAAAAGAGACCGTGATACTGCGGATATGAGGATATTATAGCTAGTGTTAGATGGATTTTGGCTGAAAGCAGAGAGTACCAGAGGAATGTATAACGGTGTTTCATTGACTATACAAAGTCATTTGACTGTGTGGATCACAATAAACTGTAAGAAGAATGGGAATCCCATAACACTTGATTGTGTTTATGGGAAACATATACTTGGGTCAGGAGGCAGTCATCAGAACAGAGAAAGGAGACACTGCTCAAAATCTGGAAAGGTCTAAGCCAGGGAGGTATTTTGTCTCTATGCCTTTTCAATCTATATGCAGAACAGATCATCTGGAAGGCTGGGCTGTATGAGGAGGAATGTGGCATCAGTACTGGAGGAAGATTCATCAACAACCTGTGTTATGCAGGCGACACAACCATGTTTGCTGAAATTGAGGAGGACCTGAAGTGCTTGTTGCAGAAGATCAAGAACTGCAGCCTTCAGTATGGATTGAAGCTCAATATCAAGAGAACAAAATTTCTCACCACTGTGCCAATTGTCCATGGTAGATTATGTAGAGATGCAGATTTTTAGCAGCTTTAATTAATCTTGGTACCAGCAAAAGATGAATTGCATTGGTAAAGTCAGCTGTCAGTAACCTCTCAAGATTACTGAAGAGCAATGATGTCAGTCTAGTGATTAAGGTGCACCTGATCTAGACCACAATCTTTGCAACTGCTTGCTATGCATCAGAGAGCTGGACAATGACTAGAGATGATGGCAAAAGAATTGATGCTTTTGAGCTTTGTTGCTGAGAAGAGTTTTGAAAATACAATGGACTGTAGGAGAACAGGCTCATCCTAGATGATAGGGTGAAACTGGCCTGCTCCTTGGAAACAATTATTCTGAAGCTTCATCTGGCATACTTTAGACATGTTGCAAGGAGGTACTGATCCTTAGAGAGGTATCATGCTTGGAAGTATAGAGAGATGGAGAAAAGGAGACCATTGATGAGATGGATTGATATAGTCACTGAGGTAAAGAAGGTAGGTTTGTTGGGGACAATTAAGTTTGCACAGGACAGAGCAGGTTTCAGAGATATTGTATGTAGGGTCGCAATGAGTTGCAAATGACCCAATGGCACATAGAGACAATATAACACACAAGCAAAATCCCACTGAAGAGAATCCAAAACCAAAAGGAACACTATATTGACAGAGAACTACCAGAAATACAAGGTAGGTTGAGAAAAGGCTGTATCACTAAAGACATTTTCACCAATGTCACATGGATCTTGGTTGAAAGCACAAAGTACCAGAGGAATGCTTCTTTGTGTTTCATCGATTACCTAAAGGCATTGAACTGTATAGATCACAGAAAATTGTCGCTAACTTTGAGAAGAGTGCGAATCCCAGATTGTGCTCATGCGAAACCTACTTGGTTCAGTAGTCAGTCATCAGAATAGAGCTCAGAAACACTGCATGATTCAAAATCAGGAAAGGCGTGCATCAGGGATGCATCCTGTCTCCATATATTTTCAGTCTGTATGAAAAACAGATCATTCCGAAGTCTAGATTTTAGGAGGAGGAGAATGACAGCAGGATTGGAGGAAGACTCATCAACAACCTGAGCTATGTAGATGACACAACCTTGCTGGGGAGGAACTGAAGAATTTGCTGTGGAAGGTCAAGGTTTATAGTTTTCAGTATGTATTGAAGCTCAGTTTTAAGAAGACAAAGATTTTCGCCAGTGGGTGAATTGGCAGCACCGTTATAAATGGGGAAGAAATTGATGTTGTTGACAATTTCAGTTTGTTCTGCTCAAAAATCAGCACGCTTGGCACCAAGGTACCAAAAGACAAATTTGTGGTTTAAATGCACCACTGAAGAAAAAAAGAGTAACAGATTGGATAAAAAAACAAAATCC
>NW_006399906.1:6563888-6565474 GCF_000299155.1 Elephantulus edwardii | reverse complement strand
TATGAAGAAAACATATCCTTGATACCAAAGCCAGGAAACCACCAAAATAGAAAACTATAGGCAATATCTCTTATGAACATAGATGCAAAAATCCTGAATAAAATATTGGCCAATAGAATCCAACAATACATCAAAGAAATAATCCATCATGACCAAGTGGGTTTCATAACAGGTATGTAAGGATGGTTCAATATAAGAAAAACAATTATTGTAATTTATCATATTAACAAAGCAAGAACAAGAACTACATGATGGTATCAATTGATGCAGAAAAGGCCTTTGACAAAATCCAAAACCCTTACCTGATTAAAACACTCAACAAAATAGGATTAGAGAGGAATTTCTTCAATATAGTAAAAAAGTATTTATGAAAACCAGTTAGCCAACATTGTCCTCAATGGAGAGAGGTTAAAGACATTCCCTTTAAGAACAGGAGCTAGGCAAGGATACCCATTATAACCTCTCTTATTCAATATTGTATTGAAAGTCTTAGCAATAGTATTAAGACAAGAGGAGGACATAAGAGGTATACAAATTGGCAAAGAGGAGGTAAAATTATCCTCTGTGCAGATGACATGATAGTATATATAGAAAACCCTAAAGACTCAGAAAGAAAAGTATTGGAAATAGTTGACCAACTCAGCAAAGTAGCAGGATAGAAGATCAACCTACAAAAATCAGTTGGATTTCTCTACAGTGACAAAGAGAATACAGAGCTGGAGCTAAGAAAAACAACACCCTTCACAATAGCTAATCACAAGATAAAATATTTGGGAGTAAATATAACTAGAAACACAAAGGATCTATTTATAGAAAATTACAAAACATTGCTACAAGAAACAAAAAGAGACCTGGAGAAGTGGAAGAATATGCCTTGCTCATGGATAGGAAGACTCAATATTGTGAAAATGGTAATACTTCCAAAGGCAATTTACATGTTCAATGCAATCCCAATACAAATACCAATCCCATTCTTCAACGAGATGGAAAAGGCAATCTTCAGTTTCACTTGGAATAGAAAGAAGCCCAGAATAAGCAAAGCACTCCTAAAAAATAGAAGAAAGATTGGAGGCATCTATCTTACTCCCTGATTTCAAATCCTACTACACTTCCTTGTTAGTTAACACAACATGGTACTGGGACACTGACAGACACACAGATCAATGGAATAGAATTAAGAACCCGGAAATCAGCCCATCTATTATGGTCAACTGAATTTTGACAAGATGAAATATGTTAGGAGGGGAAATGACAGACTTTCTAACAAATGGTGTTGGCAAAATTGGAAAACTATCTGCAGGAGAATTAAGCAAGATCCAAACCTCACTCCACATACAAAAAACCACTCAAGGTGGATCATGGACCTAGGACTAAAACCAAGGACAATAAACTTCATTAAATAAAGGCTTGGAAGCACTTTAGTCTTCCAAGTATCCTGAAAAATTTACTACCAGGAAAAGATAAAATAGATGAATGGGACCTTCTAAGAATCAAATCCCTATGCACATATAATAACTTCTCCAACAGGGTAAAAAGGAAAGCCATAGGCTGGAAAAAAGTTTTGGTGTTGACATGGCAGATAAGGG